>NW_015386203.1:288296-299621 GCF_001527695.2 Protobothrops mucrosquamatus | reverse complement strand
TACAGTCACTGAGCAAACCAATTGTTCACTGTGGGCCGGTTTTGCCAAAAGTAAGTGCCTGTTTTCAGCAAAACGTCATAAACTGTAATCACGTGACCATGGGATGCTGCAAACAGCCATAAGTCAAGGATTACCTTTATAGACACCCATTCATGTCAACTCTGGCTGACTTACAAAATATAATACTAAATTTAAACAGTTAAAAACATAAAATAAAACAAGTCAGCTCAGGCTAAAAACAATCTTTAAAATGCAGCACAAGGCACCACCCAACACATTAACACCAAGCCTAGGATCAAAGCTAGATTTTAAGGGCCTTTTAACATTTCAGGAGAAAGGGGTTCCTCCATCCCTGGTGGGAATGCTGTTCCAGGGAATAGGTGCACAACAGAGAAGCTTCCTAGGTCCCCTATGATTTAGCTTGCCAATAGTACTCTCTACTTACTTTGTTTATTTCGGCTATACTCCTGAAATGTTTGGGAGGGTATCTCAGGCATCACAGAATGATCCATTCTGCAGCCCACTTAGTTCTGTGAAATTTGATCACAGAAGGGACAACGCATAATTCAAACCCTCTCCTTGAAAGGTCCTTGGTATCCCTACGGCTATATGTTATCTTTTGAACATCAAAACAGGGAATAACACATATGGTTAGATTCAGTAAGCCCCTAATCTGTGCCAAATCTATGCCAGGTTTGATAATGGTCTAACTGCTGCCATCACATGTGAATTTCAAGCCAAATTATTTTATGAACTTTAAAATACTTTAGGTAGACCTCAGAAACCGAGCTCAAAATTTTTGTTGCTAAATGAGACAGTTGTTAAGTGAATCACTGCAGTTGTTAATGTAGTTACACGGTTAAGGGAATCTGGTTTCTCCATTGACTTTGCTTTTCTGAAGGTCACAAAAGGTGATCACATGATCCCCAGGACACTGCCGCCGTCATAAATATGTGTCAGTTGCCAAGCATCTGTATTTTAATCATGTGACCATGGAAATCCTTATAAGTGTGAAAAATGATCATAAGTCACTGTAACTTTGAGCGATCGATCACTAAGCAAACTGTTGTAAGTCGAAGACTACCCATACTTTTATCTGCCTGAAGTATTCCAAAACAGTGATGTTTTGGATATAACTACTTCACCAAAGCTGTTTGTCCTAATGAATTCCCCCCCAAAGTCTGAAATGTTATAGGGTCTCCTGCTTGAGTGGGCTTGGGACTAGAAGACCTCCAAGATCCCTTCCAACTCTGTTATTCTGTTCCTCTAGTCAGTGAGCCTTTTCCCCACTCATCTTAATGAACTACCAAAGGGCAAGAGAGAGAAGCTTACCTCTGAGGGTTCGAGTGCAAGAACTGTTGAAACAATCTCAACTGCTGTAGCTAATAACTTGTAATGTGGTATTACTGGAACCTGATAGCTGCACATCTCATGAAGTTTTTGACAGGCAACAGCAGAGTGTTTCCAATCACCTTGCTGAATTGTACTGAATTGAAGAAAGTTTGTATATTTGCGCAATTAAGAGAACACCAGAAATGCACATTAAAAGTATGCATAACAAAACAAGACTCAGGAATTCAAAATGACATTTGCAATGAAAACTAAGCTTACAGGAAGGTAAAATACTTCTCTTCATCTTCATAACCAGTCATACACATCCCCATAGTTGATTTTTTGAACTAGGAAGTCTTCTATAGAAGCCATTTTGTGAATATCAACACCACTCACTCATAAAATTCCAAACATGTGCCTCCCCTGGAAAAGTTGCCTACTACTGTATCAAAGTTAAGCGTTAAAGAGAATCCTAACAAAATACTGGTAGTTCTGAGATTACCACAGCAATTGGGTGGATTATAATTAAGAGAAATTACCACTGGTAAATGATGCAAACATAAAGCATAACAGCGATGGTAGTCCTGTTTGCCATCATAACCTTAGGACTGTGTGGGTCACTAGGGGGAAAGAGGCAGGAGCCCAGGATAAGGAGTGCAAGCAGATGTGGGGGGTTTTTTTGTGGGGGGGGGGGAATGCTGTGGGAAAGTGTTGGAAAGCATGGAAGAATTGGCAAGGACCATGGGGGAGCTGACAAAGGCAGGCCCTGGAAAGCACGGAGGACCAGCAAGGGTATCAGATAGGCTGGCAAAGGTGAGCACTGGGAAGCATGGGAAGTTGTCAGGCTCAAACAATAGTGCCACAAGTGAAAGGTTCAAGTTGGTAACTTTACTGCATTTTACCTACAGTACAGGAATTTCCCCAGACTGCTTGCCTTCTCTTGGGAACAGACAGGTATGGTTCCATGGAATTTGGGGCGGGGGAGTCCTGGGTCTCTTGCAGCTGCGCAACAATTCAAGGCTAATCCCCTGCTTGATTCTTTCTCCATGACTAGCTGGGCATTCCTCAACAGAGGGCCAGCAATGGCAGCAGGCGGATGCTAAAAAAATGGGGACAGGGAAGCAGTGTTTATGGAATCTCAAACTCTGTAGTGGGACTTCTTTGTAGGAAGGAAGAGTGAGGCCATTTTTTTTCTTTTTTCTTTTCTCAAAATCACTTCCTACTTTGTTCTAATAGTCTGCAATTCTCCTTTTCTAGCAGAAATAACCCAGCCATGAAATGCTAATTATGGCATTGTCGCACATGAAAGTGGCATATACATGTTAATAAATAAAACAAATGAATCTTTCTAACTTCTCTTAAAACATTTTTATATACTAGTCTTTATGATTATTAAAATAACATGTAATCTTTTATGACTAACAGTTTGTGGACCGTGAGCAATCCATTTGATGGAGCACTTTATTGTGCAGAGGCATCATGCTTCCTTCAGACAGTGAGGGCCACGTAGGCCATTTTGTCTTAGAAGGCTGGGCCACACTTTTGATCAGCAGGTCAGCTTTGCAAATGGTGGTTTCTGAGCATGGTCTCTTTGGAAATTGCACACACATCAACTACTCATTCTGATACCTGATTGCATCAAGTACCTCCTCAAGGTACTTGATGCAAGTTGTGGGTTATCATTTTCAGCTTGACAAAACAAAGCTACATAAGTGATTCACTATCAATTTTTCTATTGTTTACTTCAGTGAGGTGTGTTCTAAACGAATACTTTTTTTAAAAAAAAAGTACATGCACGTTTTACTTACATCTGTTTTTCTGACAGGATGTGCAACAATTTTTCTAAAAGCTTTTTTATATCCTAAAACAGAGAAAAAAGTTCAGATTAAAAAGAATCACTGTTTTAGACAAACATCTCCCAGTCAAGTGGCTTTGTACAGTTTGCTGCCTAAAGAGGTTGGTGTGTGTGTGTTGTGTGCATCTGAACGCCTCCATTTGTAAGAAACACATCCTACCCTTGAGAAGACTTGGACAATTAGCAGATCATGCCTGTGAGTTATTGTATGTCCTGATGGATAAACCAAGAATTTTAGGTTGTAAAATACACACAAAAAACATGTTTAGCTTACCTGTGCATGAGACTTTCCTCTTTTCACCTGAAATTCTCCACTAGCTACCTAACCTTAATCTACGTAACAACTTGTATCATCTTCCTGAAATTCATGCATTCATTTTGCCAGAGAATTGAGCCTACAGCGCACTGTTACCCACCAATGGGCAAGAGGAGAAACTAGTGCTCCCAACACAATGCCTTTTTGAGAGAAAGAGGCAGAGAGGACATTTCTCTGTACAGAATGGTGGCAATAATGACAAGAGAGAACGCACCTCCATGGTTATTGGAGGTTGCAACAACTGAGATTGTGGAGGAAAGACTAGGGCAGTGGTGGCGAACCTATAGCACCCGTGCCAGAGGTGGCACTCGGAGCCCTCTCTGTGGGCACATGTGCCGTCACCCCAGCCTCACCTACCCCCATGGCCCCCTCCTCACCAGAAGCCTCCCTGGAGGAGTCGCCCCTGGGCGCGGCCCGCACAGAGCAGTGCAGCCAATAATATAGCCGAGCAGCAGGGACAAGATTCCACTCTCGTGCCCCATAGCGTGCAGATGATGCTGTGGGGTGTGGGTGGAGGATGTGGCTGCCATGGCGCTGCAGGGCTGCCTGGGCGATCTGCGGCGGGCCATGGAGGCAGTGAGTAGTCCTGCAGGTAGGCGGGACAGACCAGGCAGGGCGGAAGGCGGAACGGGGGCAGGGGGCGGTTTTTGGGCATTCGCTTTCTAAAAGGTTCGCCATTACTGAACTAGGGGAACACTCTTGTGAGAGTCACAGATGCCAAGCCACTACAACTCTGTGCATAATTCTACAAGCATGCACTGTGGGACAAAATGTGAGAGCCTCAGCGAATATGATTTTTTTTTCTTCTTTTCTCTTGGTTGGAAAGTTTATTTGAAAATGGATGCAGGCAGTCCTCAACTTACAACCATTCATTTAGTGACCGTTCAATGTTACAATGGCACTGAGATAAGAGGACTTCTAACCATTTTTTGCACTTATGACTGCTGCATCATCCCCAGTCACAGTGATCAAAATTCAGAGGCTTGGCAACTGACTCATATTTATAACAGGTAAACACAAGCAAACTTAAAAGTTTCTCTTACTGGGTTGTTCACCACCCAGAGTCATTTTTTGAGATGGGAGTCTATAGAAATTGAATGAATGAATGAATGAATGAATGAATGAATGAATGAATATTTGTAAATGGCTCAGGCAGATACCTCCTTATTTTACTGAAGAATAAGAGGGAGGAAATAAAGCACAGTCAACCTTGCAAGATTCTGCTTTTATTGCTGATATCAATAAAGGTAGTTTTAGTCTTCCTAGAGCTGATTGCTTGGTCTGGTCTGTGTAATGGGGCTGATAATCCCCAGGAAATACTGGGAGCCACAATGTATCAAAAACGGAATTTGTGCAGTGTATCTCCTTAGGGCAGTGGTTCTCAACCTGTGGGTCGGGACCCCATTTGGGGTCGATCGACCATTTCATGGGGGTCGCCAAGCAAGGCTGTCCGCCATTTTTTTTGTCCACCATTTTTTCCCCCTTTTCCGGCAGGTGCCTTACCACCCTTTGGCTGGGCCAGCTGGTGGTCGGCCTGCTCCGTTTCTGCCGCTTGCCAGCTACGCCTCGGCCGGCGCAGGGGGCGGAACCACGCATGCGCGGCGCTCCCGGGCAGGGAAAGTCCTCGACTTACGACCGGTTGGGTAGTCCTCTACTTACGACCGGTTTAGTCCTCTACTTACGACCGGTTTAGTCCTCTACTTACGACCGGTTGGGGTCGCGGCATTAAAAAGGTTGAGAACCACTGCCTTAGGGGCATAGGGTATCTCAGTGGTGGCGAACCTATGGCACGGGTGCCAGAGGTGGCACTCAGAGTGCTCTCTGTGGGCACGTGCGCCATCGCCCCAGTCCTAGGCCTTCATCTGGGTTTTATAAAACCTTTTTGCTTTAGGCCTCTGCCGCCATGTGCAAAAAAAAAAAAGGTTCAATCAATCAGTCAATTTCAACTTCTCGCGGGGAAAAAAAAGATCTTGCAAAGTTGGAATTGATTGAACTTTTTAGTCCCAACCAGTCTGCTGTTACCACCGCAGCCACACCCAGCCAATGGGCCACACCCAGCCAATGGGCCACACCTACCCGGTACCCGATGATGCATAAGTGGGTTTTGGGTTGCAGTTTGGGCACTCGGTCTCTAAAAGGTTCGCCATCACTGGGGTATCTTATTATCAGTTCATGATGCATACCTAGTTTTGCCTGAGGCTGCCAAATCTGGCTGATTACTTCCCAAGTGAATGAGTATTCCTCCCATTGGGGAGGAAGTATCTGTATATAGGAAATTCTATGACATAAGCCAGGACATGCAGTACTGCCATGATAAGAATAAAGCCCCTTTGCAACCGACTGTTAATATGGGACCCTTCCGGAGGTGAGTGATGGATATTGTAAGCCCAAGATATCAAAGGCAAACAATATGTCTTGACTGAGGGAGGTTATTCTACCTGGTAGACAAAAGTAGCAAGTCAGGCCTTAATGGACCAATTTACTAGAATAGCTTGAACAAACCAAGTTCTCATACTTGCTGATGCATACTTCACTTAAGGAGTAATGACAAACCTATTGGCCGCATGTAAGATTGGGCCTCTGGTATCTATCCCTTGCCGTCATCAGACAAATATGATTAAAAATGTTAATTAGAAATCAGAACAAACCTGATAGTGATGAGGGCCAATTTTCAAATTATTCAGTCTATGAAAAGTTCCCAGAAGACAGTCGAATGGATCAGCATAAGGGACAGAGATAAATTCCACCAGGTCGCATAGTGGTAACAAGCAGAACCAGGACCTGAATAATGTTTGGTTTCCTTTCAGCAAATGCTTCTTTTCCATTATTAGATTCCTTTCAATAAACAGAAAAGCATGACAGTGACACAGAAATTTGAATAAAAACATTGCACAACAAATATTCTCCATGTACTTTTTGTCGGAGCTTCAATTTCAAAATTATATGGAATGTGACAAATTGTCAATCCAGAAATTAAGAAATTTCAGATTGATTTTGTATTTGTCAGCTACTATATCTAAAAGAACTGGGTTTGCTGATTCAGAATTTATTTATTTACATTTCATACTCCTTAAATGCCCATCTCCTCTGGAGAGGTGCTCTGGGCGGTGTGCACTTTAATCAGTAAAATTAAACAATTAAAAACAGAACAATTTAGGATTAAAATGTTAAAATGATAAAAACAACTTTATGAAGCAAACTGGTACCCAATGCAGTTCATGAAGCAAAGGTGTTACATGCAGCCTTCTTGGACACCTAAAATTGCCCAGATGGCCTTGTTCTGCACCAGATGACGCTTCTGGATACTTTTCAGTGGTAGCCCCATGTACAGCACATTGCAATAGTCCAGTTATATTAGTTATTTAATATTAATCATCAGAATACAGTACCAAAATATGACACTACCTAGACTGTAGTTACCACCTCAGACGTACTCCCTATGTTACATATTGATCTCTTATGTCACAATATTATTGTTTCATAACATTCTCAATTCTTTCTTGAAACCCTTGCATGGACCTGAGTAATTTATTCAGTCATTTTATGGATTAATCGAGCAAAAAGACCAGCCCTACTGGAGAAAGTTTAATTACTTATGGAACAATTGATAATTTATTATTTTTATTAACCTCAGTATCATTTGTGAAGATCACAAACATTTACTATCTTGAAAGGTCACATCACCAAATGGCACTATTTCTATTTCTTGGAGTCCAGCTTTGCAGTCTACAGGTAGTCCTCAACTTAAAATCATATCCGAGTCCAAAATTTCTGTTGCTAAGCAAGACAGTTGTTAAGTAAGTTTTGCTCCATTTTACAATGTTTCTTGGCACAGCTGTTAAGTGAACCACCAAAATTAAGTTGCTAACACGTTTGTTCGGTGTATCTGGCTTCCCCATTGACTTTGCTTCTCAGAAGGTCGCAAAAAGGGACACTGCAACTGTCATAAATATGAGTCAGTTGCCAAGTGTCCACATTTTGATCACATGATCATGTGGGGATGCTGCAATGGTTGTAAGTGGAAAAAACACTCATAAAATCACTTTTTTCAGGGCTGTTATAATTTCAGACAGTTGCTAAATGAATGGTTGTAAGTTGAGGAGTATCTGTATAAATATTGAAGGTCCATGCCTTAACTCAAATCAACTTTTTAAAAAATCAGAAATCATTTCAGGAGTAACAACACTAGGCTGAAAAACTTACTTATTAAAGTTTCTGTTTCCATCTCTGAATTCCACATACTGAATACATTCCAACCTTGCCCATTTCTCTTCTGATTCAAGGCAAGTCCTAGTTTTATATTCAGAATCATTCACAGTAAATAGATAAAGAACTGGGAGTGTCCACACCCACTGGTGAATATTTTCTTCAATACAGTTAATACAGAATATTATCAACTTCTCCTCCACACTGAAAAAGATAGAAGAAATTAAGATCCACTAAAAAATTTTTTTATCAGAATCTCTCTGTACAAGTTAATTTGCCTTTCTTACTTCCAGACAAAAATAGAGTCCTTCAGATTTATAACAAAATAACATAATTTTGCTTTTTTTCCCTATTCTATACAATTGGCCCCTAACATTTTGAGACTAATAAGCACATACAGAGAACACAATGTGGGCTAGAGAAAATATCTGCCCTAAGACAAGAGGAATCGCATTTGCAAAATAGCTACCATGAAAGAATGGCCATTGAGATTATCTTTAATGATCTAGAGATCAAGCCACCTTCTTTACCAATAACAAATGGAATCTGTCTTCAGATAGTGAAAGAAAGATCCTTGGTTGTCTTTTATTTGAGAGGATTCATATAATTAGTACTTATATATCTTTTGGAAGAGCTGTACAAGCTTTTCATTTTCTTTCTTTCCTGTTCAGTTAATTTTGCCCCCTTCAGCTCCATCCTATCTACAGTACATCTGGACACTTTCTCTTCCCTTTCCCTTCCTCTCAACTACACCCTATTCTTATTTCTTCTTACTTTTTGCATTTTCTGGGGGAAGGAGGGGAATGTCTTCTGGAAAGAATATAGAGAATGTGTTGTGCTTTGGATATACAGAAGCCAAGGACCTGCTCAATTACGGAATGTCCATCTTTGATCGGAATGTAATCACTTTTGCAGGCTTGCCCAACAAATAACCTTTTCTAGTGCTCATAATGAATAATGAGCTTAATCAACAGCCTGATGAATATTCTAGGTGCAGGGAAATACAGTAGCATGCTTATGATTGACTATGACCACCATATGCCTAAAATCAAAGAAAGCAGCCAAGAGTCAGGGCATGATTCCAGGGTCAAAAACTGCCTGAGAACACCCAAATCTTCCCTCCAAATTGTTTCCTGCATGGGGAAATCTTTCTCCATGTTTTGGAAATGATCTGATTACTAATTTAGACAACATATTTGCTTACATCACCTGGGAAGATCACATTGATCAGTGGCATGTACCTCTGACTGAGTTTCATTGAAACTGAGAAATGTACAATATTCTAACTTTACAGCAATAAATTCATGCAATTGTTGTGCTGTGCAGTATTGCCTTCTCTGATGATTGTGCTTGAAGGAAAGACCCTGAGAAGGGAAAAGATTTCTTATGTTTTGCGTGTGTATGTGTGTGTGTAAATGTATTTTTGTCTGTAAGAGACAGCATGAAGATATGGATCAGGTAATTTTACAAAGAGAATTTGTTTTGTAAACAAATTTAATTAGTAGTTACCAATTTAATTAATATTTCATTTTGGCCTGGCTCTGCCCCTTTTTTGAAGTGTGGCTTTTAGCAAATATGAATATCTAGATCTGTCACATGACAGCTAGCATGATGCAGAGGTTAAGATGCTCGACTGGCACCAAGAAGACCCAGGTTCAAGCATACCCTCCGCCCTGGAAGCTCACTAGGTGATTTTGGGCTAGTCCATCTCTCCAACCACCTACTTCACAGGAAAAACGAATAAATTTATAGACAAGTAACTATTTGAGCAATTTATGTAAAATCACTAAATGTATGCTGATCTTTTCAGAAATCTATCACATTAAAAAAATCATTAATACCAAAACCAGCAAAGCAGGCATCCAACATGTTGAACACACCCAGTTGCTTGCCTTCCTCTCAACCAAAGCCTCCATCTTTCTACCTTAACTGTCAGTATCTTCACTCCACACTACATTCTTGCCATATGCCCCAAAGTCAAATTACATACCCCTGACACTCTGAAAACATCTCTCTGAAGCGCTTGGTTTCATTTACATCTGCTGGTGAGTTCTCCAGACAAAGAAACTTGCATAACTGTTCCAGTGCCTTTTTGGACAGTTGAAGATTGTAATCTGTTATTAATGTAAAGGTGATCAAAGCCAGGCCTAGTTTATCCCACATCGAAGTGTTCTGTTTGAGGATGATATTTGACTGTTCCATCAAGTAATTCACAATCAATTTTTTCAACTTTAAAAAGGGAGAGAAAAAAGTGCATGTTTAACCATATATCACATTAAGGTATAAATTATAGATAAAAAACAAAACAGCCAGGTGCATACATTGTCCTGAACATAACCCAAAGAAAACACATTACAGATTAGACTTAAAAGGCCAGGAAATTAATTTAACTTAAGCTATTAACATGTTAGGTTGTGCAACAGCTCTCTGATTCTGGAATAGTGAGTGTGCAGAGATGATAGATCAAAAAATGTATTGGGCAATTTCCCACCTCATCTGACTGCAATATTATCAAATCCTATGATGCTCTATGGAATGTGAAAAGGCTCAGGGAGTAGAATCTAAGCTGCTATCAGCCTTCTAGTATTAATACCAAGATAAGAATAATGAAGCAAAAGGGATGACAGAGCACAAACAGAAGAAACTTTGGGAAATTATGCACTGAGGTCTACTTCTAATCAATGCAAAAGAAGAGGAACTGAACAGTGCTTGCTTGCTTTTATTTCATCAGATGAAAGTAATTCAGCACCTTCTTGGCTGGGATACTAAAAAGGAGGAAAAACAGTAGCTTAGAGCAGAATTCCCCAACTTTTTTGGCTTTGCGAACTGGCAAGGTAGGGAGGGGATGGTTCAATGTGCACCCACCACTTCCGTGGCCCAGTTCTGAAAGGCTCAAGGCCCAGTAGTGGGCCATGGCCCGGGAGTTGGGGACCCCTGGGTTAGAGGAAGCAATTTGTACCATCTGTGTAATTTCCTTCAAAGGGGAAAAAATGGATCCAGGAAATTACAGACCTATCAGCCTGACCTCAATACCTGGGAAGATTCTGGAAAAGATAATCAAACAATGAATCAGCGCACCTAGAGGCAAACAAAATCACTACGAAAAGCCAACATGGGTGTGTCAAAAAGAGATCATGCTAGACAAACATTATTGCATTCTTTGACCAAGTGACAAAATTAGCGGACCAGAGGAATGTTGTGGATATAATTTACTTGGTCTTCAGTAAGGCATTTGATAAAGTAGATCACAACCTACTACTCGATAAGACACAAAAATGTGGGTTAGACAGCATCACCACCAGATGGATTCGTAGCTGGCTGACCGGCCATACTCAGTGTGTGGTCCTCAATGGAACTGCATCTACATGGAGGGAAGTGTGTAGTGGGGTGCCCCAGGGCTCTGTTCTGGGCCCAGTGCTCTTCAACATTTTCATCAACGATTTGGACGAGGGGATAGATGGGGAACTCATCAAATTTGCGGATGACACCAAGCTGGCAGGAATAGCCAACACTCCAGAAGACAGGCTTAAGATACAGGAGGACCTGGACAGACTTGAACACTGGGCGCTATCTAACAAAATGAAATTCAATGGTGAAAAAAGTAAGGTTCTACATT
>NW_015386203.1:260521-288196 GCF_001527695.2 Protobothrops mucrosquamatus | reverse complement strand
CCAAATGTACAGGTATAGTATAGGGGGTATCTTGCTCAAAAGTAGTAACTGTGAGAGGGATCTCGGAGTCCTAGTGGACAATCACTTAAATATGAGCCAGCAGTGTGCTGCAGCTGCCAAAAAAGCCAACACAGTGCTGGGCTGCATTAACAGAGGGATAGAATCAAGATCACATGAAGTATTAATACCACTTTACAATGCCTTGGTAAGGCCACACTTGGAATACTGCATCCAGTTTTGGTCACCACAATGTGAAAAAGATGCTGAGACTCTAGAAAGAGTACAGAGAAGAGCAACAAAGATGATTAGGGGACTGGAGGCTAAAACATATAAGGAACGGTTGCTGGAATTGGGTATGTCTAGTTTAACGAAGAGAAGGACGAGGGGGGACATGATAGCAGTGTTTCAATATCTCAGGGGCTGCCACAAAGAAGAGGGAGTCAAGCTATTCTCCAAAGCGCCTGAAGGCAGGAATAGAAGCAACGGGTGGAAACTAATCAAGGAGAGAAGCAACCTAGAACTAAGGAGAAACTTCCTGACAGTTAGAACAATTAACCAATGGAACAACCTGCCTCCAGAAGCGGTGAATGTTCCAACACTGGAAGTTTTTAAGAAGAGACTGGACAGCCATTTATCTGAAATGGTGTAGGATTTCCTGAGCAGGGGGTTGGACTCGATGACCTCCAAGGACTCTTCCAACTTTATTATTATCATTATTATCATTATTATCATTATTATTATTATTATTATTATTATTATTATTATTATTATTACTACTACTACTACTACTACTACTACTACTACTACTACTACTACTACTACTATTATGTCAATCATATCTTCCTTAGATTGGATATCAGCATTGGGACATATAGGAACATATAATGTCTACACCCATTTGTTCCATTAATTTAAAGTTCTTTCAATTTGTATACACCGAGGGTATGGTCCAGATAAGAGTGGAGGATTAGGGTTCACATCTACTTCAAAAATATCAGCCAAAATGTGACTGGCTTCATGATTAAGGGAAATGATCCATGCAGATTTGTAGGTGGGAAATGCCCAATACTAGAAATTCTTTTGAGTTTCAAGATCTATATTGGTGCAATCTCTGACTTTATTTAATGTCTACATGGAACTGCTAAGAGAGGAAATATAAGCTTTGGAATAGGGTGGCCATCAGCTTCCTCCTTACCATTTTACTCTAAAGAAATAATTAGTATTGAATACTGTATAGGGTTGATAATGGAACAGATTAGACTGAACATAATTCAGGGCAGTTGAAAATACACTATGGGCCGTAGGAAACATATCTCAGAAACTGGGGTCTCATTATGGGCTCCTTGCTGATCCTCTACTCTTATGAGATTCATATGGAAAGAAATGCATTTGGTCAATTATGTCCACAGTGCCAGCTGTAATTAATTTATTAATTAAATTTGTAATTGCTACTGAGCTGGCTAGATTTGGCCACTATCCATGCATCACAATTTAAGTTATTTTCTACATTTAAAAGGTTCAATTTTTTAAAAATGTGACCACTATGATATCAGAATCAATCTTTTTAATTAAGCGTGTGTTTTTTTTTAAAAAAAAAAGGTGGAGGAAAAAATTCCAAAAAATATTTCAAAAAGGGGGGAGAAAGCAAAAAAGAAATAGAGTAGGGAGGTAGATAAATAGAGAGTTTACAGGCATCATAAATTTTAAATATTCCAATTGCTTCAAACAGATGAATATACTAGATTATTCTAAAAACTATCATTCCTTTTTGAAATCGATTATATGAATATCAACACAAATAATCAATACTGCAGAACACATAAAATTGAGAATTACAATATGTTTATAGGAACAATTAAAAACTCTGTTAAGAGAAACTCCAAATTCAGAAGTCGATATATAGAACTATAATCAAGAAAATCTATATACAGTGAGGGGGGAAATTATTTGATCCCCTGCTGATTTTCTAAGTTTGCCCACTGATCAAGAAATGATCAATCTATAATTTTAATGGTAGGTTTATTTTAACAGTGAGAGACAAAATAACAAAAAAATCCAGAAAAAGGCATTTCAAAAAAGTTATAAATTGATTTGCATTTTAATGAGTGAAATAAGTATTTGATCCCCTATCATTCAGCAAGATTTCTAGCTCCCATGTGTCTTTTATACAGGTAATGAGCTGCTGAGATTAGGAGCACTCTCTTAAAGGGAGTGCTTCTAATCTCAGCTGTTACCTGTACAAAAGACACCTGTCCACAGAAGCAATCAATCAGATTCCAAACTCTCCACCATGGCCAAGACCAAAGAGCTGTCCAAGGATGTCAGGGACAAGACTGTAGACCTACACAAGGCTGGACTGGGCTTCAAGACTATTGCCAAGCAGCTTGGTGAGAAGGTGACAACAGTTGGTGCCATCATTTGCAAATGAAAGTAACACAAAATAATTGTCAATCTCCCTCGGTCTGGGGCTCCATGCAAAATCTCACCTTGTGGAGTTTCAATGATCATGAGAACGGTGAGGAATCAGCCCAGAGCTACACGGGAGGATCTTGTCAATGATCTCAAGGCAGCTGGGGTCATAGTCACCAAGAAAACAATTGGTAATACACTATGCCGTAAAGGACTGCAGCGCCCGCAAGGTTCCCCTGCTCAAGAAAGCACATGTACAGGCCCATCTGAATGATTCAGAGGAGAACTGGGTGAAAGTGTTGTGGTCAGATGTGACCAAAATCGAGCTCTCTGACATCAAGTCAACTTGCCGTGTTTGCAGGAGGAGGAATGCTGCCTATGATCCCAAGAACACCATCCCCACCGTCAAACATGGAGGTGGAAACATTATGCTTTGGGGGTGTTTTTCTGCTAAGGGTACAGGACAACTTCACCGCATCAAAGGGATGATGGACGGGGCCATGTACTATCAAATCTTGGGTGAGAACTTCCTTCCCTCAGCCAGGGCATTGAAAATGGGTCGTGGATGGGCAATGACCCAAAACACACGGCCAATGCAACAAAGGAGTGGCTCAAGAAGCACATTAAGGTCCTGGAGTGACCTAGCCAGTCTCCAGACCTTAATCCCATAGGAAATCGGTGGAGGGAGCTGAAAGTTCGAGCTGCCAAACGTCAACCTTGGAGAGAATCTGCAAAGAGGAGTGGGACAAAATCCCTCCCGAGATGTGTGCAAACCTGGTGGCCAACTACAAGAAACGTCTGATCTCTGTGATTGCCAACAAGGGTTTTGCTATCAAGTACTAAGTCATGTTTTGCGAAGGGGTCAAATACTTCTTTCACTCATTAAAATGCAAATCAATTTATAAGTTTTTTGAAATGCGTTTTTCTGGATGTTTTTGTTGTTATTCTGTCTCTCACTGTTAAAATAAATCTACCATTAAAATTATAGACTGATCATTTCTTTGTCAGTGGTCAAAGGTACAAAATCAGCAGGAGATAAAATATTTTTTCCCTTATTGTAGGACTATAATCAATTGAATTAAATCCTGCATCAATTTCACTTTTGAACGTTGCTTTAAACATCAGAACATATGATATCAAAACCTTATGTAATCCATAGTGGAATATCTACAGAGATGCCTTCCTCTTAAACAACTCTCAGTGCCCTCCTTGGGGAGTTACATTTCATTCCTTGGGTGATTTAAGTTCATATTCTGTCTTTTTTGAGCATCTTGAACTCAGTACTCAGCCCAGCTTAATAACTTAGCTGCATCATTTTATTTCAAGGACACTGTAACAATGAGCACTTTGCTCAGCACAGTTAAGATGATACAAACTCTATAGAAGTTTAGCTACAAGGTTCTACTTGGATGTATAATAAAGAGAAAGTAATACCTGCTCTTCTCCAAATTGTAGCTCTTTCCATTCTTTTCGACATCCTTCATGTAGCATTACCCTTTTATTTACATAGTAAAATTGTTGGAACTGCTGGAAAAAGCTTTTGATGTTAATCTGACTCCACGTTTTAAGTATACTGAAGAGGCTGTCCAGCATTATTCTTGCTGCTATCCATTTCCCTTTCACAATATCCTTTTCCTTATTTTTCCAAAATAGAATTTGATTCTTAATTTTCTTCCACCAACTATCCTCAGGTTCAATGCATATTATGTCATCATACTGATGCCAATCTGTTAAATAAAATACTGTATTATTAAAGTTCGGAAATGCAAGATACAGCCCTTTTAGCTTTGCGTGCTAATGCAATCGCATGATGCAATTTTCATGGACATCCTGCTTTGTTATGGTCTCCTTCCATAGTCAAACCACGCAGACACACAGAAATGGTCATTTTCTTCCAACCCCTGTAGAAGGTATTTCTGAGCTATATTCCATCCATATTAATTTAAACTGTTTACGGCTAGGACATGTTTTGAAATACAGCATTACACAACGATAAATAAATGTGCAATTCCTATCTTTAGCAAATATGAGAGTAAGTAAATTGCTTAATCCAAAAGTAATGAGCTTTAGTGACTTATCAGCTTCTTAATACAGGTAGTTCTTGACTTACAACCACAACTAAGCCTGACATTTCCATTGCTGTGCAAAGCAATTGTTAAGTGAGTCATGTCCCATTTTAGGACCTTTTTGCCATATTTGTTAAGCAAATCAATGCACGTGTTAAGTGAATCACTGCAGTTGTTAAGCAAAGCTAGCTTTCCCCATTGACTCTGCTTATGAGAGGTCGATGGAAGCTCACAAATGATGATTACATGATCCTGGGATGGTGCAACTTTCATAAATACATGCCAGTTGCCAAGCACCCAAATTTGAATCATGTGATCATGGGGATGCTGCAATTGTTGTAAGTGTGAGAACTAGTCATAAGTCACTTTTTTCAATGCTGCTGTAGCTTGGAACAGTCACTAAATGAATAGTTGTAAGTCAAGGACTACCTGTAATAATAATGATCATCAGAGACCACCAGCTTCCTGAACAATGGCACATGATCCATTTGTTTTATAAATATCCTCTGTTGGGACAAGAACAGAATTTTCTTTTGGTATTGATACCAGAGATATCTAACCAGCAGATTGTCTTCTACTGTGTTATTATTCCAGAAATCCAGGAACTATATTTTAATTTTAAATGTATTGGAGTACTGCTCTTTCCAGAAGGATCAAGCTCAGATACAATGGCCAACTCAACAGAATAAAATAAAGTCTGCTCTTTCATAAATACAATCTGAAATTGGACCAGTACCACCTGGAAGATAAAACATCACATTTGGACTTGGCTAGATAGTGAAGAGATTGGATTACCAGTCACATATGTCTCCAGCAAACCAAACTAGAATACTTTCTTCTTTTTTTAAAGCCCACTTACTGTTCGTTCAAAAAAATGACATCAACTTGACTTACAACAGTTCATTTAGTGATCGTTCAAAGTTACAATACACTGAAAAAAGTGACTTATGATAGTTTTTCAGTCATGACTGCTGCAGCATTCCCATGGTCATGTGATCAAAATTCAGACACTTGGCAACTGACTCATACTTATAATGGTTGCAGTGTCCCTTTTGTGACCTTCTGACAAGCAAAGTCAATGGGGAAGCCAGATTCACTGAACTACTGTGTTTACTAATTTAACAACTGTGGCAAGAAAGATCATACAATAGGGCAAAACTCACTTAACAAATGTCTTCTTAGCAATATACATTTTGGGCTAAGTGATAATACTACAGCTATACTATATGGGTAAGTATATCCAGACATTCGACAGCACTGTGAGAATTAGGTGTTCAGCAGATTTGATAGCACAAGGGGGAAAAAATCTTTCCCTAGGTCAGTGGTGGCGAACCTATGGCACGGGTGCCAGAGGCGGCACTCAGAGCCCTCTCTGTGGGCACGCGCGCCATCGCCCCAGTCCTAGGCCTTCAGCTGGGTTTTATAAAACCTTTTTGCTTTAGCTGTCATGTGCCAAAAAAAAAAGGTTCAATCAGTCAATTTCAACTTCTCACGGGAAAAAAAAGATCTTGCAAAGTTGGAATTGATTGATTGAATTTTTTAGTCCCACCCAGTCTGCCGTTACCACCGCAGCCACACCCACCCAATTGGCCACGCCCACCCAATTGGCTACACCCGGCCAATGGGCCACACCCACCTGGCACTTGACAATGCATAAGTGGGTTTTGGGTTGCAGTTTGGGCACTCAGTCTCTTAAAGGTTTGCCATCACTGCCCTAGGTCTAATTGTTTTGGCATGCAATGCCCTGTAGAGGAGGAACTGAAACAGTTTATGTCCAGGATGTGAGGGGTCTATAGATATGTTCTCAGCCCTCCTTCTGACCCACACAATATAAAGTCTTCTATGGAAGGCAGACTGGTTGCAATCGTTCTTTCTGCAATCTTAACTATCCGTTGGAGTCTGTATCTCCCCTGTTTGATTGCTGTACCAAACTAGACAGTTATAGAAGTACAAACAACAGACTCAATAATTCCTCTGTAAAACTGTATCAACAGCTCCTGGGGCAGTCTGAACTTCCTGAATTGACGCAGGAAGAACATTCTTTGTTGTGCCTTTTTAATGATGGTTCTAATATTAAGTATCAATTTGAAGTCCTGGGAGATTATTGAACTCCAAAACTTGAAGGACTCTACTGCAGATACTGAGCTGTTAAATACACTGCTCAAAATAATAAAAGGAACACAGCAGTGTAGGATGTCTTATGTTTGTGTTCCCTTTATTTTTGTGAGCGGTATATATTAAGAGGTGGGTAGAATAAAAACTGTTCTAGAAATTTCATATTTTGGGTTCTTGTTTTCTTGGATGCTACAAAATCTAAGTTTCTTTAATATAACATTGAGAAGAGCAATTTCTTACCTGATCCACTTATAAATTTTGATGATAAATACAAGGAGCGATCTACATGGAGTCCTTTTGGAACAGGTTTGTAAATGAATTCATACAACAGTTGTTTGTCACGTTTAACAACGTATTTATAAGAAATTGGTTTATCCAAGTTTTTTTTAGAAATTATGGTGTGGCCTTCAATCAGATATCCATGATCTCCAAGATTTCTAGTATTTAAAAAATTATATTTTAGCAACAGAGCAGAGTAAAGGCAAGGAAGCAATTTATTATTGAATTAAAATTTTAGAGGCATATGAAATCATTAATATTGTTCCAGAAACTGGAATGGTCTTACATTTCTTATTACCGGTATATATACACTAGCAGTAAAAGTAAAATGCAATACAGGTAGTCCTTGACCTACAATCATTTTTTTAGTTACTATTCAAAGTTACAATGGCACTGAAAAAAGTGACTTATGAATGGTCTTCACACTTACAACCGATACAGCATCCCCACATTCATGTAACAAAATTTGGATGCTTGGCAACCAGCATGTAGTATCCCAGGGTCACATGATCACCATTTATGATCTTTCCAGCCATTCGGCAAGCAAAGTGCAGTTAATGACCGCATGATTAACAGCTGCAGTGATTCATTTAACCATGGCAAAAAGGACATAAAATTGGGTGTGACTCACTTAACAACCGCCTCACTCAACAATCAAAATTCTAATCTCAATTGTGGCCAAAGGTCAAGGACTATCTGTACTAAATCTTCCTTTTCACTTTCAAAAGTAACAGGCCTTCCTAAATCTCCATCAATAAGTATAATGAATGTTGTGGATCTGCCACAATTTTTAAAAAGCAGATAATGATAGCGTTCTGGGATCCAGCATCTTCTTGTGCTCATTACTATATTAGATGCAATACCCCCTTCTCCCTACTGAAATATTAGTAGTAACAGCTTCCCCTTGCATTTATGAAGTGCTAAGGGCATAAATAATACAATATAGCATTTCTTCACTCTAAAATACTTGCAATCTCATAGTTTGTACAAAGAAGTACTAATAAAGGAGAATATTTGTAGCTCAGGGTTGAAATGAGGGGTCCTTGGTGCTCTCTGAGCTTGTTTGTTTCCTTGCCCACATTTCATTACCCAAGGTAATTGGGTAATGAAAGAAGTGTCTTTGCCCTCCCTTTATGAATCCCTTGCACATAACTCCAATGTTAATGAAAGCCTTTTAACTCAGAACTGAGAATATGCAAAAACGTCCGGTTTTGCGTCGGAGCGAGATGGACACAGGGAAGCAGGGCTATGCCTCCCGCGTTCGGTAAAAACAGCCTGAACCCTAAAGTCACCCCAGAGAGGTGACAAAGAAAGAGGGGACTCTGATAGATCACAGATTGGTGGCGGTCAATCTGTTCAATCCAAGGAAGCTCTCTAAACTAGCTGGTGAAAGACTGGCCGCAGTTTGGCAGCCAGTCAGAAACTTCTGACAGCCGAGGAAAAAAGCACCAACTAGCAAATTTAAGCAATGCGTTTGGAACTGGGTGAGAGTACTTTTTTCCTGCTCTACTTTTTTAAAAAATTTCCCTGAAAAAAGAATCCCAAAAAAATTTCCCTGAAAAAAGATCCCAGAAGAAAAGGGGGGGGTCCTGGTGCCCCTTAAATACGTGAACCCAGACAACACATTGTTTATTAAGCACTGTTTATTAAGTACTAAAGACTTGTAACTATAAAACTTAATAAAACATATGTGTGTGTGTGTGTGTGTGTGTGTGTATGTATGTGTGTGTGTGTATATATATATATATGTAGGTCTTTAGTTATTCGGGTTTTCTCCCGCGTAGAATTAGAAGTGTCTTGGCGACGTTTCGACAAAGTCACATTCGTCATCTTCAGGCTGGTGTCTTCAGCTTCCTGCTTCTGGGAGAAGCAGGAAGCTGAAGACACCAGCCTGAAGATGACGAATGTGACTTCGTCGAAACATCGCCAAGACACTTCTAATTCTACGCGGGAGAAAACCCGAATAAAGACCTACATACAAACACCCGCGAAAACCTCAGAAAACATATATATATATATATATACATATGAATAAAACCGAGCACCAAGAGAAGTAAAGTATAAAAGTTTAAAAATTTACTGAGCCAAGCTTTCGTCAGAACCCGTCTGACATCATCAGGGCGTTAAAACAGCAGTCTGGGAGAAACCCTTATAAAGTGTGTGTGTCAATTGCTTGCATCCGGCTTCTGCTACGCGTCATCGGACCCAGCTGTTCCTGCCGTGCTAGANATTGACACACACACTTTATAAGGGTTTCTCCCAGACTGCTGTTTTAACGCCCTGATGATGTCAGACGGGTTCTGACGAAAGCTTGGCTCAGTAAATTTTTAAACTTTTATACTTTACTTCTCTTGGTGCTCGGTTTTATTCGTTTACTATGATTCCCAAGAGTCGGATTTTTAGCATAATTAATTCTCATATATATATATATATATAAACTGAGAATATGCTTTATCATACCAACATATACTTACTGGGTACAGCTCAGCTCACATACAGTATCTTTCCAGTTGGTATAATCAGAAATTCCCCCTGCCATAATGAGCACTTTATGCTTCTCGGGGTCTATCTTGAAGTCCTTAGACAGAATAGCATGGAAATAAACTGTAATGTTCTCCATAGGTGTCTGACTGCAAGACAGAATAATAAAAGATGGCTTATATACACACACACACACATACATATATATACATATGCACACACACATATATATACATACATACACACACACACACACACACACACACAAACTTCAAATAAAGGGTGCACAAAGTTTCAAAACTACTGCTGAAAACATAGTAAAATAAACACGCTATCAAAATACAGTAACAAATTAAAGAAGCAGTAACTTGATAGTGATAGCCATTGTGAACTCTCAAAAACTGAAGTTAATAATATTATCTTTAGCATGCACCCAGCTTGTAGTAAAATTGATGCAGCCTTTATTTCTTTTGAAAAAGGAAAACATAAGAGTAAAACTCTCTGGTTGACCTTGAAAAAGGAAGTAGCTTTAGTCCTGTTAGAATTTGAATGGAACTACAAGGCAATCCCAGGACTATAAGTTATACCAAGAAGCTGAAAATTGACACAGAAAGTTGAAGCAACGAGTCACTTTTATATTGTTGCCAAAAGAAAACCTCATGGATTGTCCAGATCAGGGGTATAAAAACCTGGTCCTTCAACTCCCAGAATTCCTCAGGGAGGGGAGAAAGAATAATCAAAAGCACTATAAGTTTACACACACGCACACAAAAATAAAAATTAAGCAATCAAATATAGGTTAAGCATATTGGAATTGCTTTCAAATAGGGGGATATTTTTGATCAAGCCTGTTAAGAAGCCGTATCGTTTCCACTGCTGCATATTAGAAAAGTCTATGAAGGAAGAATCATGTTACAGTTCTACTAAATCTGAAACTTCCGATTCACCTAAATAAGGATAAAAAAGAAAATAGGCTTTTGTGGAGTTGTGTTACAACTATTATTAGACTATTATATTAAATGTCAACATATGTATGTATGTATGTATGTATGTATGCATGCATGCATGTATGTCTGTCAATGGCAAATAATTACACCGTACTTTTTTTTGACAGCAGGGACTTCATGATTCCTCTCTTCCGCACTGGCTTTGTTTCTTGTCTGCGGCTTTTGATTTCCAGCAGCAGCAGAATCCCTTTCTTCCCCAGACTCTTCCACTGGAGTGCATATTTTTTGTCCCTTTTCAGAGACATACTCCTGTTGGGCCGCATTTAGCTTTTCTTTCTGTAATAAAGGCATATCAGATATACAAAAGCAAGCATTAGAAAGTGTCCATGCAAATAAATCAGTGAGTAGCCTAGAAGGGTTTTTGCTAAACTGCTGTGTGACAATTACTTAGGATAACAAAAAAAACCAAAAAAAAAAAAAAGGAATTGCTCATTTTTATGATGTTTACTATCTGGTTGCTAGAAAGGTGCTCTTGCGTTATACAAAAGTTTTCCTATCAAGAGATTTCAGATCACCAAATATAACTCATGCAACAAAGAACATTAACATTGGCACATAAAGTATGCTGCTTCACGTTTGTCAATTAGTTTGTTCTATTTAAGCAGAAGTAGAAGAAAATGAAGTTAACAATTTGCTGCATGTGAAGTCCTAGTAGACATTTTTCATTATTCTCTTTCTGGAGATTGCTATGGTCTTTAGTATGAGCCTGGAAGGTTTAATTCTCAGCCACTGATAGCTCCTATTTCTCACCACACAGCACTGAAGTTTGGCGTCTCCCAGGGTAGGGTAGAGATGTCAATTATGCTAACAATAAACAACTGCCCATTGTTCAAGGCTGAGAAGTCTCAGGTAAAAATGACCATTAAACCATGGGAAGATAAGAGAAAGTGCTGGAATCTGCTAGGAATAACAGGGAATTGCACCATCATATTAACAGAAAGTGGCTTTTTCCTTTTTTGCAATAAAGATTCTCCTCTAATCACACCATGTATTCTTGTTTTGGACTTAAGCCAGGTAGAAATCTAAACACTAGTCAAGTCTTCCCAAGTTCACAATTCTGTTCTTAGAAAATAAGAAATATTCAGGATGATTCTTAGGAGGTTAATAAGGTTCATGATATTTTATACAAGATTGTAGGCTAGCTCTCTAGTACAAGCTGCTGCTGCTAAAATTGCTGGAATACCCGGGACCTTTTGGGCACCAGGGACCGGTTCTGCGAGCCGGAGAGTGCATGGTTTTGTATGCTACCTGCATCTCGGGGATGGGGCTTTGCTTGTTTGTGCGGCCCAGTTGCTGGCTGGGGGTTGGGACCCCTGCCCTACACCACTCTTCAACATGCTATTTAGCTGGCTAAGACTGTGGGTGTAGATAAAATGCTGGGTCCATTTAAAATCACAAGCAGTTGATTTCAGTAGACTCAGAAATCTAGATCTGCTAAGTATTCAGATATTACATTCTTCTCCCTTGTTCTAGAACTATGGCACTACCTACAGCAAGGGTTCCCAAGCAATAGTCTCGGAAATACTGGTGGTCTGCAAAGCGCTACAGGTAATCCATAGAAGAGGCTTCAAAATTACCTTTAAACATACTTCATAAAAATTGGCAGTCTAGATGCTCTGCAGGAGTGACATGGATAACCCCACCCGTGGATATCAAGTTGTCACACCTCTTACATGTGGCCTGTAAAACTAATTATCTCTCAGGATGTACAAATGCTTCGAATCCCCAAGATACAGCAAATATTTAATTACAGGGCAAGATACATTTATTGCTTCACAAAAAAATAACCATCTATGAGATTTATGTATCATTTAGCTTACACTCTTTCTTCCTAAAAAGTCCATTCAAGGTGGCTATCAGCCTAGCAAGGTAGTCCAGACAGTTGAACAAATTCCACTTTATTGTAAGGTTACTCTATCAATATCTCAAGTCTGAAAGTATATTTCTCCATTACCTTTACAACCTATGAACTAGGGAGTGTCCCTTTTTCACACCCACATTCCTTCTGTGGGCTCATCTCCTTATCCAACCGTTCCCCTAGCCATGGCTCTTCCCACATCATTCCCACATACTATTACACTAACAAAAAAGAGACCAAGATATATGCTACCACATATAAATTGAGCAATTTACTTTTGAACTAGCACTCTTCTGTTGCTTGGCCTCTTCCGTAACTTCTGTTGAACTGCTATTTTTCACTTCAGATTTAGGCAAACATCTCTTCATTCCAGAGTTTTGATATTCAATGCTCGATCCTGTTTTTTCCCCCTCCGTAGATGTAACATTAACATTGAGATCTGAAGATCTGCTGTCCGTGTCTCCCTTAGAAACAGGTTGCATAACACTTTCATTTGATATATTGGTTATATTCTCTGAAAGTTGTCCAGGTCCAACAGAACTGGTGGCACATTGTTTCTTGCTAGTATCTCTCTGTTCACCAATTATATCAACCTTTCTGGAACTATCCTCCTCCATCTTCTCCCCCGTGACAGCAGTAACAGCAGGTTGACTTATTGCATCATTTTTCTTATTTTGTACTAGCTGATTCTGGATTTCTGTTCTGCTCACAAATTCTTGACCCTGATCTGCACGGAAGGAGGTATTTCTAATCTGGCCACTACTATCCTCAATGGATGGCATTAAGTCAATCGACTTAGTTTCTGAATGTTGACTTTCTTCTACTGGAATTCTCACATTAGCCACATCTGGAGTAAGTGAACAATCAAGACTGGATGGAGCTGAACTTAAGCTTGACAAGGAACTATGCAATTCACTATCTGGAGAAGTCTTCTTCTTGTTCCTTTTCCTGTTCTTCTACAAGATGGAAAGAAAAACAAGGTACTTAAAAATGGAAAATCAGATTTTAGTGCATCACAAATAATTCAAATAACTAAAACTATCCCTTTCTCATTAAACACAATAGAAACTCCTAGATTTTCAGCATTTTATCATACTATTAGCTGTATTTTTCTGTTGGACTTTTAAAATCAAAATTATAAGAGACTGGAGTATCAAAGCTTGTCTCCCTTCTTGTGATGCTTCAAATGATTGCAAACTTTGCTAGTTTGCCTACAGTTTGTTACAAACAAAATTTAACTGCATTCTACCCCAGGCAAGCCATGCAATAAAAGAGTAGCAAGGACTAAGAGCTGGGGGAAAAAATGAAAAAAATATAATGAGGAGCACAGAAAAAGAAAAGATTGATTAAAAGACTCAACAAAAGAAACCAGTTATAAGTAGCCCTCAACTTATGATCACAATTGAGCCCAAAATTTCCATTGTTAAGTAAGTTGTTAAGTGAATTTTGGCCGATTTTACAACTTCTTTTGCCATAAATGTAAAGGTTTCCCCTGTCCAGTCATGTCCAACCTCAGGGGGGCAGTGCTCATATTCATTTCTTAGCCAAGGGAGCCAGCTAAAAACCGTAACTGGATTTCTTTTGACCTTACTGTGAAAGTACAAAACAATAAACCTTTCCTTGGGTGGTTGTTTTCTCATTATTATTCTTTTCATTCATATTTTAAACCAGCCTGGACTTCCTCCCATGAAAACAGAGGGTCTTCCAGGGAAAGAGGTTACACGATACCTTCTTAATTTGAATATTGGATATATTTTCTTTTAAAATTCGTCAGGTTTTCCTCCATATGTAGAAAAATCTAAAGAATTGTACCATTTGTGATGGTGGGCCACTTTTTATTTTAAGCAAGGAAAAATATCTCAACGATATTGTGAAAAACTAAAGAATGCACTCAAAGCTGCTTAAAGAAAAGCAATATAAACTGTGAAATATGAGTTCTACATTTTGCAATTTATTTTGTTTTGGGTAAAGAAATCCTTTTAAATGTTCCCCATTTCTTAGCCTTGCTGTTTGGATTCTGTCTCCAGCAATCAAATGTACCCAATACAGTGAATCAATTTTCATTTTCATTCTAAGCAAGGGTGACTTGCTTAAATATACAGACAGGAGAGAATTGACATATCCAAAATTACTGGATTGTTTTCACTGGAAATCAATTTCACACTGACTAGCAAAACAGACGTGTTAAGCCTCCATAAGGGTTAGTGCATGTTGCCCATTAAAAGCTTCTGATGCCACACAACAGAAACTGTTCAGCAGCCTTTACAAAAAATGGAAAAAGGAGAGCCCCGGGATGTTTTCTAGCTAATAATGAATTGGAGTGTTTCATGGAATCCATCTGGCACTCAACTGTCAGTACTGAAGAATAGTATACAGGTAATCCTTGACTTAAGACAACAGTTGCTAAGTGAGTTTTGCCCCATTTTACAGTCTTTATTGCCACAGTTGTTAAATGAATCACTACAGTTAAGTTAGTAACACGGTTGTTAAGTGAATCCGGCTTCCCCATTGACTTTGCTTGTCAGAAAGTCTCAAAAGGTGATCACATGACCCCTATCATAAATATGAGTCAGTTCCCAAGATCTGAATTTTGATTCTGTGACCATGGGGATGCTGTAATGGTCATAAGTGCGAAAAACAGTCAGAAGTCACTTTTTTCAGTGTTGTTGTAAATTTGAAGAGTCACTAAATCAGCGGTTCTCAACCTGTGGGTCGTGACCCCTTTGGGGGTCGAACGACCCTTTTACAGGGGTCGCCTAAGACCATCGGAAAACACATATTTCCGATGGTCTTAGGAACCGAGACACCACTCCGCATCTGTCTCCGCACGGCTTCGAGCTGGGGGCTGTTGCAGCGCCGGATTCGTTTCCGTTGAGCATCTCCTAAGGGAGGCTGCGCTGCTTTGCGGCCCTTTCCGCGGAGGAGGCTGAACCAAGCTCTGCCAGCGCTGTCGCCCTCTTGGTTCTCTCTCTCTCTCTCTCTCCCTCTCCACGCCTGGGTGCTTCTCCAACTAGGCTGGGCGGAGCGACCTTCCTGCCCCCCCTCCTCGGCCAGCTGGAGCCGGGCAGGCCAGCGACCTTCGGAAGTGAGGCGAGGACAGGCGAGGCGCGCTGAGCCCCGGGCGCGGCAGGTGAGTGGGCGGCGCCGGTGCGCGCTTGGAGAGCCCTTAGGGCAGTGGTTCTCAACCTGTGGGTCGGGACCCCATTTGGGGTCGATCGACCATTTCATGGGGGTCGCCAAGCAAGGCTGTCCGCCATTTTTTTTGTCCGCCATTTTTTTCCCCTTTTCCGGCGGGTGCCTTACCTCCCTTGGGCTGGGCCAGCTGGTGGTCGGCCTGCTCCGTCTCTGCCGCTTGCCAGCTACGCCTTGGCCGGCGCAGGGGGCGGAACCACGCATGTGCGGCGCTCCCGGGCAGGGAAAGTCCTCGACTTACGACCGGTTTAGTCCTCGACTTACGACCGGTTTAGTCCTCGACTTACGACCTGTTGGGGTCGCGGCATGAAAAAGGTTGAGAACCACTGCCTTAGGGTTGGGGGTCACCACAACATGAGGAACTGTATTAAAGGGTTGTGGCATTAGGAAGGTTGAGAACCACTGCACTAAATGAACTATTGTAAGTCGAGGACTACCTGTATATTTAAAGAATGTATTATGAAAGATAAAAAATACCATTTATATTTCCCTTTAAGAGAAAAAGGAACAACATTCATTTTCTCCATGGCTTGTATAACTGTTAGAGAAACTTAACAGTTAATGCATTCAGTTAAGGTTTCCCACGTAATAAAATGCACCCATATTTTAGTATGATACATCACATGAAAACCACTCCTTATTGGACATAAAAAGGCCAAGAAAAAATAAGTACCAAAAGAGGCGATGTATATTTTTTTAAATATACTGGAAAGTCTGGGATTTGGGATTCTTCTAAGTAGAACAGGCAAATAATACAAAAGTTCAAGCTGAATTACTCATGCAGATGGATTTTATAGCAACATAAACATACAAAAAAATACGCTACTTAAATATTGTTTTAAGCAGACATTTAACATCTAGAGTAGACCAATTAACAGCACATACAACTTTCCCTCTGATGTGCTCATTAGTACAGATAGTCCTTGACTTACGACTGATAATAGAGCGTGCCCATTATGGCCATCAGTCATTGCAGTCATCCAGCAAGGCATTCACGATTGCTTCGCTCAGTGACTGTTCTCCTGTCTCTCACAGGTGCAGTCACTAAGTGAGCTTGCAGGTCATTAAAAGAGTGAAGCAAAAGAGCTTCCTGCTGAAATAGTTGCCTGTGCACAGAATGGATTTCCTGCATTGGACCAGAGAAAACAAAGCTGGGATTCGCAAAGAGCTTCGTTTCTCTGGTCCACCCCAGGCGTTCCCCTCCCCTCCATTTGCAAAAGGGAAAACGAAACTCAGATTCTGAAGCACCAGTTCCCCTTTCACCCCTGTGCTAGAAAGTCTAGCACACGATGGGGAGGGAAATCTGGAAATGGAATTTATCTGGAGTTTTATTTGGATTCTCAAGCTGGATGGTGACACTGCCCCACAGAAGGGAGAAATCCATTTGACAGGCAGCCCTGTCATTCTCAAAGATGCTGCTTGAAAAAGTCCAAGACGCTGCAAAAGCTAAGGGGGATTTTAGCGCAGGGGCACTTGAAGCCTGACTCCAGGTGCTCCCTGCTACAAGTGGCCCAGGATAAAATCCCTCTTGGCTTTTGTCATGGACTTTTTCAGCCAACGCCTTTGAGAGGGCTGCCTGGAGGAGGGAGTCTGCCCTCCACATGAGGCAAAGTCAACCTGGTAAGCAGCCCTTCTGCTCTTAAAGAGGCTGGCTGAAAAGGTCATTCCCAAAATGGGCCCTGACGGATCTTTTTCAGGCAGACTCCAGGACCCAAAGGGGGGAGACCTGCGACAGCAGCCTGCAACTTTTCCTGTTGGCTTCCCTGTTGACTTTCTAAAGAAGCCAGCAGGGAAGACTGCAAATGGTGATCACATGACATGACCATAGAGGGCCTGGCAACCCTTCATAAATGCAAATGGGTTGCCGAGAGCAGGGATGGCAATCACATGACCGTAGGAACACTGCTACAACTATTATGATCGAGCACTAGCTGTAAGTCCCTTTGTTCAGCATCCTAATTTTGCATGGCTGCTGAACAAATGGTCGTAAATCAAGGAGTACCTCTCTATGTTGGACTAGAGCTGGGGAGAGGGAGAGAGACATCCTTCAGACTTTATGGGATCTAATTCATATTTCCATCACCAAGAATGTCCTTCTTTTCAGCTTTTTGTATCAACAAATCCTAAAGGGATCCTTTTCATCCTTTTTGTATCAACAAATCCTTTGACCTTTCAATTTTGTTTCATATTCAAAACAAGAAGTCCCAAATTTCAGAACAATTAGACTTGCATCTGAGCAGGCAACAACTTGTGACAATTAACAGAACACCACGTACTAGAAAAACTACCTGCTGAGGAACTGGGCATAGTTTACTGCCCTCCTGTAGGCATAGGTTCTCCCTTCGTTTTTTTTTCTGGAAGGAGGATGATTACTGTCATCCAACATATCCCAGTCACCAGCATTCAGAGGTTTTTTTGCCTGTTGAAAAACAGCCTTGCTTTCAGAGAACTTATTATCTGGGAGCAAAATACAAATGTTAGCTTTTAATGCAGTCACAGGTAAAACAAGTAAATGCAGCAAAAGCGAAGGAGCAGCTCCGAGATTCCAGCAAAGAATAGGAAGAGGGAGTCATTGAAAATTCTTACTGCAAAAAAGCGACTTTTCTGGACAAATCACAACTGGTATCCAAATACGCTTACTCTACTTACTCGCTTTTGGGAGGCTGAGGTGCCCTTCCCAAGGCTTTCAGACGCCCCAGGCATTTGTTCGCTAGATGGCTGCTCATTCACCAATGATCCTGACAAAGGGGAACTCTCCACCGTCAATTCTCCATCAGGTTCCATCTCTACCAGTGAAGTCTTTTCTTCATCCCTCCTGTCTGCAACCAAAATATGACATTTTTTGAAAGTCAATTAAAGAGCAATCTGAACTCAACTGAGAGGCTGCAATGTGAATCTCAGGGACAAAGAAAGAGAAATGATTGGGCTTAAGTTACTGAAACTATCAGTTTTCTACCAAACCTTTTTATTGCAAAGTGTATTTACATTCCCAGGCCTGCACTACAGGGAACATCAACCATTCAGTGCTTTTTTATTTATTTATTTATAAAAAGTTTATTTATAATACAATTAAAACAAAAATGGACATACGTGGCATTCCAGAATAAATATTCCTAACAGTTTGTTTCTCGTGATACAAAAACTTAATACATCATCCTTAACCTCTATATAAACCTCATTCTTCTACACAATACAATTATATATACAATTATATGTATGTTTCAATCCTATCGTTAACTTAAGATCCGAGCGGTTCTCCTTGATTCATACCAGCGATAAAATTTGTCCCAGATTTTGAAATATTCCAGTTCTGTCTTGTCTTTCATAGCCATAGTAAGCCTGTCCATCTCAGCACATGATAAAATTTTATACAGGATTTCTTCTTCTGTTGGAATTCCTTTATTCCTCCAATCTTGAGCATAACCATTCAGTACTTAAAGTGCACGCTGTTACCTCTTTCATTTAAAAGCAACTATGCACATAACCTAATAGCATGTATATCTGAAATGCTCTCCATTTCTCTGGTAGCAGCACTCATTCAATTGGAGGGGAACAGGACTGGTACATATTTTATGGGAGATTTTTAGATTAATTTCATTAGAGACTTTGAAAGATTTGCTGAATTAAATATTAAGCTGAACCTAATTCAAGAAACTAAATTATTATTCAATGTCATGTAGCTTACTCTAAGTTAATATACTCCAGGTGACAGGAAATAATATAAGTAACAATCATTTATTCTGAAATGAGTTTTTAAAAAAAGGAATAGAGAAAAGTTAGAGGAGAAAGGCAACATATGTATCTTTATTACTTTACAGCTTTTTTTTTAAATGCAATCTTGGTAGAATACAGTGGTTCTCAGCCTGTGGTCTGCTGACCCCTGGAGCACGATGTCATCCCAAGGGATCCATGAAGACTGAAGACTTGTAGAAATGTTATGATTTAAATCTTGAGTTAAGTCTTAGGAGTCCTGGCCATGGTCCACGGCCACAAAAGGTATTTAAAGGAAGTCCAGTGTGAAAGAAAAGATTGAGAACTACTGCTCTACCATATTCAGCACATGACAGAGAGCAAACTAGACAGCATAAAGAACTCTAGAAATTCCATTTGTAATTTTTTCTACACCCCATATTTTTATTTTAAAAAATACGTTCCAGTTCTTATTGAGAAACAGTTGCATCTGATCGAGTGATTCACGGCTGGGACTACAAAGAACTTACTTTGCACACTGCAAGACGGAGTCAACTGTCCTCCACAATTACTGTAGAACTTGTGTGATGCATTTTGAGTGTCATGACGTTTAGGGCATTTAATGCCCTTCTTGGGTGACCGGCGACCCAGGGTGAGCTTTTTACAACCTGTCGGGAAGCAAAATAAGCAAAAACGGGAGGAGAGTTATTCATACAAGTAGGAGGGACAACTGCGCTGCCGCGGCAAAAAGAAATCAGCGGAAGAAGGAAACGTTTTCGGTGCTGTACGATAGGCGCAACCCTGCCGCCACCGCCGCAGCGTCCAATCAACGCCGACTATGCAAATGAGGGTCGATTACTTTCGTTTTCCTCTTCAGCCACCTGCGCTCAGTCTCACCAATGAGAAAACTTAAGTCTGAAGAAGCCCAGGTTAACACTGTCACACCCAGCATTCCCTGCCAAAGGATCCCAACCCATCGTTTCCCAAAGCATCGCAACCACGAAACACTTGCTTTTCGGAATAAGGTCTTTTGTTGCGTGAAAATATCACTTTCGGTTTTGAAAAACAAGCGCCTACTGTATTACTCCTTGTCTAACACTCCTTACGGCGTAATTTAGAACAGCGGCAGATCCCAGAAGAGGGAGGATACCTTAACTAGCGTTTAGCCCAGGGGTAGGCAACCTCGGCTCTTTTATGACTCATGGACTTCAACTCCCAGAATTCCCGAGTCAGCTATGCTGACTCGGGAATTCTGGGAGTTGAAGTCCATGAGTCATAAAAGAGCCGAGGTTGCCTACCCCTGGTTTAGCCAAAAACGAAACTATAGACGGTTTAAGCCCTTTGGCACCTTAACAAACTGTTCTTCGCGTCAGATCACCGGTGCCACACCCAGAAGGGCTGCAAATACAAGAAACTAAAGAACCACAACCCCCCCCCCCAACTTGGGAAGTTATTATCCCATAAGGAAAACGATCTTGCAGGAAAGGCGGTCCCGTGTTTCCCTTTTGGTCACAGCCCCTCGTTTCCCGCTGCAAGCCAGAACCATCTCTCCATTTTCCCATAGCGACAAACGACCGACATCCCCGTCCTACCGCGACACTATGAGTTACAAAACGTCAGATTGTGTGTTTTTTTTTCCCCAGCGCCATAAGCCTGAATAAACGCTTCACATCCCAGCCGGAAGAGATGAGCGTCGCAACGCCATCCTTTAAGCCGAGCTCCTCGGCTATAAGGAGCTAACGGGGCTCACCGTAAAGCAAGCGAGTTATCTGCAGGGACGCATCTCCGGGGCGCCTTACTCACCTCAGCCGAGATCAAAAGGAATCCAGTGGGCCGAGAGCAGCACCGCGCAATTAAAGACTTTCCCCCAAAACTCTTCTGCTTCAACCTGCAGACGCAGCCGGCTGAAGGAAGAGTTCCCGGCGAAGTTTGGTTTTCGCCGCTGCCTGCCCGTTTTATTAGAAGATGCACAAACTATCGCTTTCCAAACGCCACCCTGGCGCCCCGCCTCTGTATTTAGTTTGCAGGCTGCTGTAGGACCCAGTCCTACAGCGGGGGATTCCAGAAAGCGCGTGCAGGAGGAGGAGGATTGAGCGCTGTCCGCCCTCACAGCGGAAAAGTCCAACCCATCCGGACTCGATTGAGCCGGCTGAATTTGCTTCCCCCAGGCGGGCTGCTGAAAAATGCCTCCACCACTTCTTGCGGTGAATTGCCCAGTGGTGAATGTGAGAAAGCGCGCACACTGGACAGATTAGTGAACTGTTAAATTTGACCTCCCTATTGTTGAAGGAAAAGTCTTCATCATGATTCATCCAAGCCGAGGATAAACAACATGGTGACTGCTTTAGAAAGAAGAGCCGGACAAAAAGATGATTCTGGCAGGAAAGAGGAGAGAGAAAAGGGCTGAGCACGTGGGGAGTGGGTTTTTATACTCTCTGAAACCTTTTGTTTGGAGTTATTTCCTGTTCCTGTTTTGAGGCTATTTCCTATGTCACGTATTCTTACCCGAGTTTGGATGTGCCCTTTGGCCTTTGTGAGTTAATCCTACCACGTCCTGTCAAAGGTGGGGTATGCAAATTTTAGGTCTTTGTCTTCCTAAGCTTCTAGCCCAGGTCTCCTATACCTGCATTTGTACAGAGCTTGGGGGAGGGAGAGCTGGGGCTATTAAGCAAACTGGGCATGTTTTTCTGCCTCTTTAAGATCCTTGGAGGAAATATATTTTTCTGCCCTTTTAATATTTCCTTCTCTGGGGGGCTGACTTCCCACACTATTGAACCAATAGATGAAGACAACTGAAACTCCATTGCCAAAGAAGCGATCATGCAGCTGATTGTAGTGCAAATTCTGTTGCATTTCATGGAGAGATATCCAGGCTAGACAGATAATCCTTGACTTACAACCAGTTGTTTAATGACCGTTCAGAGTTATGACAGCCTTGGAAAGGGTAGTCCTGGCCCTTGTGAAATGTCACGCTGCAGTCACATGATCACATTTTGGGTGTTTGTTTGCCCTTCCGATTGGTTATCAAGTTGCCCTGTGATCGCTATTTGTAATCTTCTCTGCCAGCTTCCTCAGAAGGTCAGTGTGGAAGCCAGAAGGGAAGGTTGCAAGCTGCTGTGTCCTGCTGAGAGGCCTCCCTCTTGTCTCTGGGGCCTGATTGAAAAAGTTGCCTGACAAGGAGAGTTGAACTCCCTGTGCTGAAGGAAAAAAAAAGAGTTGGATCCCAGAGATCTGAACTCTGTTTCTACAGCATGGCAGAGGCATTTTCTGTGCCTATTCAGTCCATCTGCCAGGCTGCAGAAATAGAGCTCAGCCTCAGACCATGGAAGGCCAAGCTCTGTTTCTGCAGCTCCCCCTCTCCCATGGATCTAGGCCAGGGGTCTTCAAACTTGGTCCTTTTATGACTTGTGGATTTCAACTCCCAGAATTCCTCAGCCAGGCATGCTGGCTGAGGAATTCTGGGAGTTGAAGTCCACAAGTCATAAAAGGGCCAAGTTTGAAGACCCCTGATCTAAGGGAGCAAAAGTAATGTGGCTGGTTTGTTACTCTGCTGGAAAATGGAGAGCTGGAGATGTCAAGAACTTCATTCTCAGTTTTCAGGTAATTAAACCTCTCTGTCATCTAATGGGTTCCTCTATTACAGTATTTTCATGCAAGCTGATGAATTTCTATAAAGAAGCTGTGATGGAAGCCCTCGGTGTTGGATAGAGCTCTGAAGTTGAACACCCAGTGGGTCTTCAGTTTCTTTTGCATTGTCCCTCTTAGGACTGAATTTAATATGGAAAGGGATTCTCTCCCCATGTGTATTTTTCATCTGGATTAATTTCCATTGGTTAAGGGGTCTGCAGGTCAGTCACATTTATGACAGCGATAAGATTCTTCTGTCTTGAATCAATGTTCCATCTCTCTGTTTGCAAGCATGTGCAAGCAGTTCTCCCTCCACATCAAAGCAGCTTCCAGAATCCAGTTGCTTAGCTTGTGACAAAGGCGGGAATGAAGTATAATAATAATAATAATAAAGTTGGAAGGGACCTTGGAGGTCATCTATTCCAACCCCCTGCTCAGGCAGGAAACCCTATACCATTTCGGACAAATGGCTGTCCAGTCTCTTCTTAAAAACTTCCAGTGCCCTGATTGTTTCCAATTTGTTATCAGTCAATGTAATCAGCAGTTTAATTATAGAGCAGACTAGTGTAGAACATCCATTCAGTTCAATATATGATCACAACTTATTCTGTGGAAGAGTCACAAAGAAGTTAATAAAACTACCATATTCCACACTTCCCTTCTGTTCAGTTCGTGACTATGCCTAGGTGGGAATCTTGCCTAAATTTGTCCTTGACAGAACTGATAATTTTCTGTTTTGATTTATTTAATTAGGTTTCTCAGGCCACTTATGCCAGGTTATTTTTTAATGCCTGCTATGCTTGAACAGTTGGCCTTGAAGGCTGACTGTTGAGCAAAACATTTCCAGAGGAGATGGTCCTGAAAACAGAGGATGGCATTCTTCGTAATCTCCACAGGTGTCTTATCCTTCCTAGCTTCAGAAGAAGGATAGTGAGGTTTTTAAAGCAAGCAAATGTTTTCCTCTCCCAAACACGAGAGCTAATTTTTCTGCCTTCCTTAAATCAGCCTAGCATGTTTGGAAGAATATTGGCTGTGGGGCCCATCTCTCTGTGCTGATGCTGTGATTTGCCTCTTTTAAGAATTTTATTAAGTTAAATATTTCTTTAAATTAATTTTATTCAGAGCAGATGAATTTCAGGTTGCCGTTATACCTTGTGATATCTAAAATGGCATGACAATATTTATAGATTTATTCCCTTTTTCTTTCTTTCTTTTTATTCACTTCCTTGCAAGTCCCCCACCCCCATCCTTATCTACATTTATACCTTTGGTCTGATTTTCAGCCTGTTGAAACAGCTTTGTGCAAATAAAAAAAATTCAGTTCATCAACTTAGTAGCTCATCTCCACTATAACTTAAGCCTTAAAAATAGGCATTTCCATGTTAGAAATCAAAGAATATGATACCACTTTGTGATACTAATTTTGCAACCCACAGTCCCTCCCCCACCTTGTAAAACACACCAACACCTAACCCCAATGTATACTATAGGTTATTACTCCCAGCATTCTGACTTTGCAAATAGAGTTAGCCACACACAATGATTTATGTACAGGCAGTCTTCAACATATGACCACAATTGAGCCCAAAATTTTTGTTGTTATGTCTGTTGAGACATTTGTTAAGTAATTTTTGCCCCATTTTATGACCTTTCTTGCCTCATTTGTTAAGTGAATTACTGCAGTTAATAAGTTAGTAACCCGGTTGTTAAATGAATCTGGCTTCTCCATTGACTTTGCTTGTCAGAAGGTTGCAAAAGGTGATCACATGACCTTGGGACACAGCAACGGTCATAAATATGAACCAGTTGCCGAGCATCTGAATTTTGATCACGTGACCATGGGGACGCTGCAAGGTCGTAACTGCGAAAAACTGTCATAACTCACTTTTTTCAGTGGCGTTGTAACTTTGAGCGGTCACTAAATGAACTGTTGTAAGTCGAGGACTACCTGTATTTCTTCATTCCTGGCTCACTTCAGGAAAGTGGAACGCAAGCAGCAGTCATATCCAACTGGATGTGTTTTTTGTAACAATGTTCATTACGTATTGCAAAAAAAACCAAACATAAAAATATTTCAAAATCATTGTGCCCATTCAAGTAATCAGTTATAACGAGTTGAAATTGTGTATCAGGTAATGAAAACCAAAAAATAAAGCAACAAATGGTGTATAGCCTGGTAAAGATGCCATCGTATCTGTGGTCATTTATGTTATATTCATCCTTGGTGGGATAAGCTCTGATGATAGTAATACACAGGTGTTATTTTTCTTTTCAAAAGAAGTGAGATATAATACCTACTTGATGAAATGATGAAACTATAAGATTGCATAGTGTGGAATGAAACATGTTGCAGCCATCAGAATTTAAAATAGAATAGAATTTAAATAGAAAAATAGAATTTAAATAGAAAAATAGAATTTAATATACAATTTAAAAATAAAAAGAACATAGGAAGCCCTTGATCTGCCCCCCCTCCTTTAGCCTCCCTTTGAACTTCTGGAAACATACAATCTTAACATTTAGACGAATACTTCATCACTGGCTCCATCAAAGAATTCCCTCAGGGGTGTCAAACTGCCGGCCCATGGGCCGGTTTCATCATACTGAAGCCACGCCCACCCCAATGCAAGAGTCGCGATATGTCGCGACACGTGACAAGGCAAGTTTGACAGCCGTGCCTCAAGGGAAGACGCCAGATCCCCTCGCAATAATCCACATTTAGGGAGAATCCTCCTTCCTGGACTTCACACATCCTCAGGGCAATACACCTCAGGATCAAAGTCCAGGGCAGGAGCATCTCAATCTGCGTATCCAAACATCAAAGCCTGCTTGTCATTATATATACACCTCTACTGGTAGACCCCTAACAAGGTAGACTACCTCCAACCATTGTAGGTGGTTGAATGAATAAACTCTACTTTTAGCAGCTACCCCTTTGGGTTTATTGCATATTATATGATTACTCATGACCCAGCTCAGAAAATCAGACCAAATAAATTCTTCTAATACTGCCTATTTAGAAATATATCCCTTTCACTTTCCCCAGTTTATGCTGTCTCAGCAATTCAGGAGTACTTGTTGCTGCAGAATGATGCTCAGATATAAATGGCTCATCATCACTAGCTCAGTTGGAGAATCTGAAAAACGATTACCCAAACCTGCATATGCATCTGTAGAAGCTCCAGGCATTTCCTAATTGAAAAGGTAAATGTGATTCATGCAGCTGTCTTATTGAGACTTCAGTTTCTCTCTTGGATGATGGACTACTGAGCCTTTTCCAGATTAAAGCTCTATGTACAGGTTTCTCATTTATTCCTTTCTCTCTTTGCAAGAACTGGAGTCTAGTTTTACCCCCACTAACTGTGGCTAGAGGCTACCGGCTTGTGCCTAAAACAAAAAGCTGTGGTACGAAAAGTCACAGTTTGAAAGAACAAACAGGAAGGAAGGATGAGAAAAGGAAGGTGATGCTAAACACAATGGCAATACAAAAGGCGCTGCCCTGTCTAGTTTAAACTGCAGTCACTTCTGATAGGTTATTTCCTGCTGCTTGTTTATTCTCAGAAACCTAAAGGGAGCGATGAAGCAATAAATAAGGGCAGAAAGAAAGAAAAAAATAAAACTCTCTGTGTGTGTAAATCATCCCCCATAAATCAAGAGGAGGGGGTAGTTTCAGAATGCTGGATGCCAAAAGGAAAACATCTCCATTACAACTTCAGATGTTTCTATCAAAGGGTGAAATAATAAATTGACTTCTAAATGAGAGGAGGAGATAAAAAGAAGGAAATCAGCTCTAAGAAAATATAATATGCTGATCTTGGTATCACTTTCATTTATGTTTGATGACTTTGATTCAGTGACAGGACATGAAGACAGAAGAGCTCAGTTTACTGGATATGATCTGCAAATCAAAACAATTTTTATCCTCTGTGTCTTCTTGGATGTATACCATCCTTATAATTTCCACTGCAGTAATTGTACAAAAACATATAAAGATTTAACCAATGATAAATATTGTTCAGAGATTGCCAGAAATAAACATTCAACATACATTTTTGTTAACAGAAATAAACTGAACATGTCAACCAGAGTTTTAGACAATTTATCTAACTACTGTCTGTTTCATGATAGATTGGTGTCTACAAACAGGTATCACTGTGATTTCCAACATGTTGCTAAAGAGTTGGCTGTTAACAGCAGGGACAATGCATGTCCTCTCCCTCCTAAAGAAATTTGATTTTAGAGTAAGGGAGAATAGATTTTTTGATTAGGGTTGCCAGGTCTGCTTCCAAAAAATAGCGGACAAGCGGGGGGGGGGGGGGAAAGTAGTAAAAAAAGTAGACTGTACAGCTTTAGATTACGTACCATTTCATCATAAAGCTTTTGAATTAAAAAAATGTCCACTATTTTGTGAAAAAAAATAGTGAACATGTGAAAAAAGTGGACTGTCCACTCAAATAGTGGACACCTGGCAACCCTATTTTTGATCCTAAGTATGTGTTGAGATACTACTTCCTCCATGGTGAGCATATTGATCAGATTTATACGGCCACCCATCTCATATGCATGATTCTGGTCAAATAGTAATCAATTTTGTTGAATAAAAGATCAGCTTTTAAAATTGCAATAGAAAGCATGGCTGAGAAATACTACTGCATGTTGAAAAACGAAATAGAAACTGGTATAGCAATAACTTTCAGTACTCCAATCAGTCCTGCAGTATTTATGAAAAATGAAGAATAGAAACAGATTATAATGTTGCAATTATCAGCAAAATACCCTATGAATATATCCCTGAGTACTTTTCCACTGCTATAGGTTTCATCTCTACAAGATAAGTTTCGTTTCTTGACTTAAGTTTCATTTCTCATGCAAAGCCTGCCTTAGGTTTCGTTTCCTGACTTAAGTCTCATTTCCTAGAAAAGCCTGCCTTGAAGACCCTAAGTTTCTGATA
>NW_015386203.1:257850-259699 GCF_001527695.2 Protobothrops mucrosquamatus | reverse complement strand
TTTGAACAAATAGGAATGTTTTGAAACTTCATGTAGCTGTTAAGTTTAACCCTGTCAGACAATGTCTGGTGGTGCTTTGTGTCAATGTGTAATGTGTTTTGTGTTTATATATCTGTATATGTATGTATATGTGTGTGTGTGTGTGGCCACCCAGAACATTATGCTTGGGCTTGGAATGGTGAGAAAAATAGGAGTTGATGAAGGGCCCTATAAAAACCACATGTTTGGTTGGAATCAGCTCTTGATTTTTCTCGCTTCTTGCAGGACAAGTCATATGTTTAAATAAATGTTGTTTTAACAGTATTTGTGTATATATGTTTGTCTATGTTGTTCTGTGTTATTTCCAAGACTTGGAAGAGGGTCAAACCCTCTCTGATAACAACTATATACAAAGGCCTTATTTACAAGTATATGGTTTGCCTGGAGAATGTATAAAATGAAATATTTGTATGTGGAATTATTTATGAAAGCAGTTAGAATGGAAGTGAATGAGTTCATTTGGTGATACCTAAGTGTGTGTGTTAGCCCTCAAGCCCCACCCCCCACCCACTCTCTCCCAGGCTGTGAAAGAAATAATGAACTGTAGATTTTATTGTTGTAAAAGAAATTGAAAAGTAATAGTACGTGTTTGCATGAGAAGAGGTTTATGAAGGAAATGGAGAAAGTGAGGGAGGAGGCGGAGATAGATAAGGATGAAGGATGGGTGAGAAGAGTTTTATGGAAAGGCATATGACTGAGAGAAACCTATTTTTGGGTGATGAGTTCCCCCCCCTTCTCTTTCGGCTGGCTGTGTTGCTTTACAAGCACAGGAGAGACGGGGGGGAAGAGGGGGGAGCTGTTCGTTTGAAATTTTTTTTTTCCTCTGCTTAGAATTAGAAGGGTGGAACAGAGGGGAAATTTGATATCCACTCTTGCTGCGTAGCACAAACGTCACCCATTGGCTTTGGTATTTCATTATATGAGTGATATTCTAATTGGAACACCAAAGACACAATCTAATTGGCTTTCAGAAATACAACATGATTTAAGTCTTTATGGAATGCAAGTTGCCCCAGAAAAAATACAGTTGCATTCTTCTTATTTTACCCCAGCTTTTCCTCATTTGAGCCTACCCAAAATTATTTCATTGGTCAATTTACAGCAATTGTTAGGCATCCTCTTTGCCTACAAATTTGCTCAGTCCATTATTTGATTTAGTGACCAAAGAAAAACAACCTGAAAATTTTATTGTAGTTCCATCTGGAGCATTTGCCACAGTGGAACAAATTAATGACATCTTGAATACTCAATTTGTGGACAGAATTCCACATAAACATTGTCAGTTAACACTTTTGTTTTTCCTCCTACTAAATTACCTACAGGAGTTTTAGCTGTGATAAAAGTACAAAAAATATATTGTATTGAATGACTTTATTTACCCCACACCCCATCCCAAAATGTTTTATTTTTTATCCAGGTGGTTGCTGAAATGATAACCTTAGGATGCACACGAGCTTATCATCAAAATGGAACTGATTTAATTAATATTGTTTTTTCTATTCCAAAATCTAATTTTCAATTTTATTTTCAGGATAACTTATCTCTTCAATGTATAGGCTGTATTTCATATCACCTGCCTAAAGATCTTTGACTTGCTTGTTTAATGACTTCTTCCTTTCCTGTCCATCCTCTGCTTTCTTTTTCTTCCTTGCCTCAAGCCCCTACTGTCTTTAGGAGTAGGAGCTGGAGGGAGAACGAGAGGAGCAGTTGCTTACAAGGATCCTCATGATGTTACCTAAAAAGTGTCCTACACTGCAATACAGTCCTCACCACAATGCTCAGAATTAGCTGCTGCTATCTTGGTTTTTCA
>NW_015386203.1:243565-257201 GCF_001527695.2 Protobothrops mucrosquamatus | reverse complement strand
TGTTGCAATTATCAGCAAAATACCCTATGAATATATCCCTGAGTACTTTTCCACTGCTATAGGTTTCATCTCTACAAGATAAGTTTCGTTTCTTGACTTAAGTTTCATTTCTCATGCAAAGCCTGCCTTAGGTTTCGTTTCCTGACTTAAGTCTCATTTCCTAGAAAAGCCTGCCTTGAAGACCCTAAGTTTCTGATACATAAGCTAAAGAATGATTTAGTGTCTCCTGGTTTCTTGTTTCTCGCTCCATATATGGTAATGAAGACCCTTTCCCCCTCCTCTTTTTGTACATCCCCTAATGACGTTTATAGACCAATAAAAGAGAGGCACAGAGGCTTTTCGGGGCTCTCGCATGCCATCTCACCTGAAGAAACATGTTGTCCGTGTGTTTCTCTATCTGAGCGAGGTCCGTTGATGGTGTTCAACGTACATCACCAGTCCATTCCTCTGGAGAGGAATAAGTTCATCCTGCAGGCGCAGGACCCCGGGATTTTGCAATCCCACATTATAAGACAACACTTGATTTTTTTTTTTGCAGTAATTAAAAATTTAAATTTGTTGGAATGAAGTTTGTGTGAAAGCTCCAATGTGGTATCCTGGCTCCCAACACCGTTTTGAGCCATTTTTTGTGCAACCTGGAAGCAACTATAGTCTCTCCTATAAACTTGTATCATCTTTTTTCACAGACTATAGTTTTATCACTGTAGTCTTCCCTTCCTCAGCTTCTTTGCTTATGGGATCAATGATCTTTTCTACCTTTGGCTGTTAATTGCTCAGCACAAAAAGATTAGATGAATCAACATACTATAGTGGACAATAGATAGGAAGAGGTCACTCTGCATATCACTATCAAAGAAAGGAGACTTAAACCAAATGTGCAAACAATTGCAAAATATCCTTAATATTACCTGCTACTAAAATAATTCTTAGGATCATTCAATGCAAATAAGAGCTCTACTTGGAAAGAAGATACCAGATATTCAAACTGGCTTTAGAAAAAGCCAAGCAACACAATACATTATTTCCAATGCATACTGGATAATTGAGAAAGCCAAAAATAGGTCAGTATATGCTTCATTGACTCTAGAAAGGCCGTTGATTTTGTCAAGCGTGTCAAGTTGTGAAATGTCCTTAGGAAAATGGGAATCTCAGAAAATCTCATTGTCCTCATGTAAAATCCTTAACAAATTAGTCCAGATGAAACATTGTTCCAGTTCAGCAAACTGATCATGCTAATAATTTTATTCAACCTATATCTTGATTATATAGCAATTATATATAGGGGTAAGCTGGGCAGTGCTAGAAGAGGATGGCTTTAAAATTGGAGGAACAAACATCAATAATCTATGGTATGCTGATGACACTACCCTGATAACAGAAAATGCAAATGATATGCAAGGTCTAGTATTGAAAATCAAGGAGCACAATGACAAAAAATGGGATACCAATTAAATATAAAGAAAAGCTAATGACAACAGGTACAACCAGCCTTAGAATTGACAATGCTGAAAAGGTGGATATTGTCTGCTTTTTAACACTATCAACAGTTAACAAACCAGCAGTCAAAAAATAAGTCACATACCAACAGGATAGCAGTGAAAACCTTGGAAAAAAAATGTTTAGATGCCATGTCATGTCTATATCAGAACTCTACAAGTCTTGAATACCCATGTGACACTCTATGGCTATGAAGGTTGGACTTTAAAGAAGTAAAATAGAACATTTATGCTTTTGAACTTTGATGCTAAAAAAAACTTCTAAGAATACCATGGATGGCTAGTCAAAAAAACAACAACAGATAAATAGGTCATAGTACAAATTAATCCAGGGTTCTCACTCAAAGTATAAATGACCAGAGCCAAATGATAGTATTTTGGACTGATTTATGCCAAGAACCAGTTCCCTTGAGAAGTTCAAGATGCTGGGAAAAACAGAAAGAAAGAGAAGAGGACAAGTAATAGCAAGCTGAATGGACTTGATTGTAACAGCAATGAATGCACCATTAGGAGACATGCCAGGTTGAAGACAGATCTTCTTGGACAAATCCTATCTACATGGATACCAAGAGTCAACACTTAATGATACTTAATCAATGTCTTGCTGGTGTGTGAAGGTTCTTGACAACTGAGCAGCCAGATAAATAACTAGGACACATCAGAATGCCGCAAGTGGATGACAGCGACTATGCAAAAAATTGAATGGCAAGTGGAAAAGTGGTTCAAATGCATCAGATACATAAATTTGATCTATACAAGGACAAATAATCTGGCTTAATAGAAACTCCACAAAAGAAAGGCATCTAACATTTCAATTTTTACTGAAATGAATATTAGAGATTACAGTATATAGCTGGAAACAATTTGCCATACAGAGTGCAGTTCTGAAAAATAGTGTTCCATTAATAATACCATTAATTTCAGAAATATATTAGAGGCACCAATGTGATAAGCTACAGTCATAGAAGTATTTAACCCACACTGATTTCACAAGTTTTTCCTAGATTCCTGAAATTATTTTCAATTATTTGTTTTTATCTTTATTTGTTGAGCTGAAGTTCTTCATTTTTTCTATTTAAAAAATTCCAAAATGCCCATGATTTCTGAATCCTGACTGAGATATGTATTAATGCCCGTCAATCATAGAGTGCAGACTCTGCTAAGACTCTACTATGCCATTCTATGGACCCAAAACTTCATCCTCCAGTTTGAGGTTCTCCTACTGGACTGACATAGTGATTAATGAGCTCAATTCCTTCACTGGATCATCCCAGCTGTAGTATGTATGTCATCCATCATGTCTTCAAAGGCAACGTGCAAGTCTCCAAGACTTCTTTCTACAACAGAAAATATACATTATGCTATGAATCTGATACACTATGGTTTCCATAACTCAAATCTTGCTTGTTTTAGACAAATAATCTAAGGGTTAAAAGCCAGGAGAACACACAAATAATGCATAGAAATAGAATTCATTTGTACTTTCTTTATAAGGGATCTATTATGTCCAAGCTACTTGCACAAAAATTAAAATCAGATGAATTAAAAACCATTAAGGTCAACTGATAATATCTGACATTGGACTGAACCAAGTTTCTTGTTGCTTTTGGATTTGAATGGTCTTAAGGGCAAGTAAGATATTCCTCAAAAAGCTACCGTATTTTCCGGCGTATAAGACGACTTTCTAAACCCTGAAAATCTTCTCAAAAGTCGGGGGTCGTCTTATACGCCCAGTCGTCTTATATGCCGGAAAATATTCTATTTTATTCTATTTTATTCCTTTACACATGTGGTTTGGCATATTACTCATCAAGTTTTCTCTCCCCCCCCTCGCTCAAACTCTATATTTTAACTGGAAAAGTTGGGGGTCGTCTTATACGCCCAGTCGTCTTATACGCCGCAAAATATGGTACATTTCCTGCTGGGACCATCACATTCATCTTTCCCCAGCAATAGATGGAGAAACAGAAGATTTTTGCATGGGGAGAAAATGATCAGGAGGTTTCCCCCTTTAATCTCAAGGAAAATAGCACGAAAATAGCAAGAAAAAAAATCGAAGTGTTGTACAGAGCCTAGCTCACTGTAAGAAAATACTTCTGTTCTGATCTTCCTTTGCGTTAAGAACAGCAGAAGCAAGGAAAAAATAATGCTGGACTCTGCCATAGCAGTCATTTAAGAAGCTCTTGGTAGCTGCATCACCCCTGCCCAGCAAGAAACCAGTAAGACTAGACTGGCCCCAGCCAAGAGTCTGCTTATAATTCACAACTTCTGGCTGCATTTTTTCCCCATCCTGTTCCCCTCATCTTTATTTTTGTTCTGTTTCACTGTTCAGGCTGAGGGTTAGACTACACCTCACAATACGCACTTTCTTCCAAGAGTGTATAGATAGTCTTCTTTTAACAACTACCCAAAGTGAGGACAATGCTGGAGAAAGACCAGCATTGGTCAACTTTCTGTCAGAACCCATTCCTATTTCATTTCTATCTATCCCCTCTGACTTAAAAACAAATCTCACTTTCCCTGGGTTCTGCCATATTCTCAAGGGGGAGGGGGGATGTGCCTGCGGGGTTATTGCTTCTGCTTCCTCTATTCGCTACAATGTAACCTTTTGCTTCATTTATTGCCTGTGTCCGCTGCCGCTACAATGTAACAATTTGCTTCTTGCGCTATGTCTTTCTCTGAACTTTATCTTCCTAAACTGTCAGTTAGAACAAGGGAGGAAATAAGTAATGTAACCTAGTGTCTGGTTTATTTCTACGCTCTGAGAAGAAGGTGTGAAGAAGCCGCAGACCATTGCTGCGTGAACTGGAGACGGGCAGATGATATCTCCCCTTTTCCCACGATGGACTTAACACCTGGGGATTGGCCGTCCCATACCGGACGGGCGGACTATGGGGTGGGGTCTAGGTTGGGGATACCTTAATCTATCACTCTGCGGGGGAAATCTCAGATCCTGTCTATTATGCCTGCTATCAATTACTCTTAATAAAAGTTCCTATTGGAAGAAATTGTTTCCAAGAGTTCTGCTTTCTTAAGATGTGGGGTTGAAGTGGGTCTTTACACTTTCATCCAATCCTAGTCATCACAAATCCTATTTGCACACTTCCTTGTCAGCTTCCAACAAGCTGAGTCAATGGAGAAGCTGCAATAAAATTGTAAGTTACGATCACAGGATGTATTGCTCAACTATGATGTTTAATAACAGAGTTACTGTCCCAATTATACTTGTTAAGCAAGGACTACTTATACTAACTTTTCAACTGATAGACTACAGTTTGGGAAATATTTTTTTTCTAAAGATGAAAACTTCAGATTATATGGCGAAGAACCACAACCCTGAATACTCAATATCTATTTAAGAATCAGTGAACTTTGCCTACTTGCATCCTTTAGGGTGGAAAAATTACAAAAGCCATTCAAGTCAGCAGCCAGCAAGACTTCAAGCACGTGAGCCTGTGGGCATGAAGGAAAATGGGAGAATTAATCAGGTTATTTTTTTCACAAAAGCTTATAGGAGAGGGAGGGAGGGTGGGTGGGTTCAAGGGCAGAACAGATCCCTTGTAAATTTTCAAGTTGCACCTTTTGTTTCTCTGGCTAAAAGGTAGGATTAGACAAATTTCTTGGTCAAAGGAAAGAATACAGTGCTAGATAACTCGGTGGGCTGACACAGTATAAAGCAGCCCATATAGCTTGAATGTGCAGATTATATTCCAGAGAGACTTTGAAAATGTTGTGTTTCAGAAATTATGCACTGTTGGTATGTTTAATTTATGAACATATGTGGCTATTCTACATCAAGCTATGTAGGAAACAACACTACAACTATTCTCACCATCCTGCGGTGCAGACACAATAGGGCTGAGCATGTCAATATTCCTAGCCAGCACCTGGTAAAGGCTAGAGGGGATGCTAAAATTGAGAGCATTTCTTCAAGAGCTTAGTTTGTTATGCAGGTAGTCCTTGACTTACAACAATTCATTTGGTGACTGTTTGAAGTTACAATGACACTGAAAAAGTGACGTATGACCATTTTTCACCCTTATGACCATTGCAGCATCCCCAGGGTCACATGATCAAAATCTGGATGCTTGGCAACTGACTCATATTTATGACAGTTGCAGTGTCCTGGGTCATGCGATCACTTTTTATGACCTTCTTATAAGCAAAGTCAAGGGGGAAGCCAGATTCACCTAACAACCATGTTAATAACTTAATAATTGCAATGATTCATTTAAGTGTGGCAAGAAAGGTTGTAAAATGGGGCAAAACTCACTTAACAAATATCTCATTTAGCAACAGAAATTTTGAAATTAATTGTGGTTGTAAATCGAGGACTACCCACATTCATGCTCCTCATCCTCAAGGGTTAAAATCTTCTACATGAAAAGTATATACTGTACTTTGTCACTGAATTGTTAGGCCTCTGAGACTTTTTAAAGATAAATTACTCAGCCACAACTTACATTTGCCCCGTTTCCCCCCCCCCCCACACACACACACACTCCCAGTCAAACTTCCACCTGCAAGCCAATGAAGATCAAATGAAGTTCCCGGTGCTGGAATTCCTGCAGAAGTTCAGACAGACCCAGTACCACAGTATAGTCAATCCTGCTGATGTGGCTACAGTCCAGGATGACTTTGCGTTGCTGAGGTTCTGAAAAAAGACAATATTATGTGTGCTGAAAGAATGAAGAGCACAAGGTCTTATGCAATGGTGGCGAACCTATGGCACGTGTGCCAAGGTGGCACTCAGAACCCTCTCTGTGGGCACACCTGCTGTCCCCCCAGCCCCGCCTCCACCCACGGTCCCCTCCTCACCAGCAGCCCCCCAGAGGAGAGTTACCCCAGGCGCGGTCCACGCAGAGCAGCGCAGTCAAAGTCATGGCAGCCAGGCAGGTGAGACAAGTCTCCGCCCTCACTCCCTGTCGCATGCAGATGATGCGGGGTGGAAGGCGTGGCCACCATGGCGCTGTGGCGGGCCGTGGAGGCAGTGGGTGGCCCTGCGGGCAGGCGGGGGCAGGGACAGAGGGCGAGGGCAGGGCAGGCAGAGGCGGGTTTGGGGCACTCGGTCTCTAAAAGGTTCGCCATCACTGCCTTATGCAGTCCAATTCCTAGGTAGCTGCATTAACAGATCAATATTTTGGTCCAGATTTGGAAAACAATAACAATGGAAGAACATTTTATAAATCTTTTAGGTTCACAACTTTTGGAAGTTTTGCATCCATCTCCCCCAAATTATATAATTTTTAATGTAAATTAAATAACTTTTTAAAAATGCAAATCATCCTGCTTTTATTATTTAATATAAAATTAACTTTATTTAGCAGAGTGTTTCCCAATAGTAAGTTTGATCTGAGTAGAAGGAAGTTCTGACAATTAAGACTGGAAATAAAAAGAAAAAATGCATTCATATGCTCAGATAAAATAAGGTATTGAATTAATATCAATACATGTACAGAAATGTAAAATCACCAATATGGACTATATTATAAAATCACACAGGCTCAACTTTGCCTTCACAGTGTGTTAGATTCCAACTCTCAGGATTCATATTACCAATTCATGCTGATTAACAATCCAGAAAGTTGAAATTCAATTCTTTGTCAGCATGAAGTTGTGGAAATTTACAATCTGAATCTCTATAGACACACAAATTCAACTCCTTCCACAGCCACAACTGATACAGAACAGACTACACATCCCACCTAGCCTAATCTACTCACATTACGGTTTCAAGAAAAAAATGGAGAGAAGAAAAGACCAAGGACGCTGTACACTATTATAGAAATATCAGTCTTTGTGCTTGTGGGTTGTGTTTTATTTTTGATAAGAACCTTGAGTGAAACAGGTGCCAAGGGACAAAAACAATTAGCTGCTGAATTCCCAAGAGGTAAGCACAATAACCTGCATACACAAACACGACACTGCACACATTTTACAAACCAAGATAATCTTCACCATGAGATCCTGATCTATCATCATCAGAATTTGGTGCATTTCCGGAAAAATAATAAAACAAAATTGCAAAAGGAAGAGTGTGCTGTTCCCTTCCTAAATAGAAAAGGAGGGAGGAGAAAACTCAAAATCATTCTGAGTTTTCTCCTTTGGTATTCAGGTTGATAGTCGGGGAAGCTACAGCAGTTCCTGGATCAGGTTGCCATCACATATATTATGACTTTGCCCTCCTTTCCTGGCATTTTGGAACTGTAATCGTCCTTAACTGCAGCATACTTGGTTGAGCTGACTGGCTACAACCTGTGGGAGGTGCAAGACATTTGAGAGTGCAGTTTGGGGAGAAGACAAGACTATTTCATAGAAGGCCAAGATGGGAAAGAGAACATTCCCTCACAGCTTTCCTTGCAGGCCTCATATCCTACTTTTTCTAGCACTTGGAAGATTTAGGAAGACCACTGAAAGAGACAGGAATAAACTGCTGTAACTTTCTTCCTCAGGCCTCTTCCATCTCTAGGTTAATGTGGGGCAGATGAGCCTTCTCACATTGCCCAGCATCACCCACCCCAAACAAACCACCCCTTTCATTCAAAGAAAAGAAGTCAGAAAACAAGGAAGAGATCAGTCAAAGAGTTAGCAAGCTATTCAGGGTATTTGCAAGAGAATCTGGCCAGGTTGCATGCTTTTCTTACCGATCAAGGACATGGTTCACTTTGTTAAATTAAAATCTTTATCCTACTTCATATGTTTGTTTAAAAATCTATTCTGAAGTCCCATCAGTTCAGCTCAAGAACTATTAGCTGGAAACTCTTCTCATTTGGTCCCAATATCTATGCATTTTGGACAGTTCCTCAAAAGGTACACCGAAATACTGAAACATTCTTGAAACCCTACTTATTTTCTGTTGAATGGCGTTGAAGCTAATCACCTGGAGCAGTTATTCTTCCAGAGGCACCCAAGAGGAGGAATATTAATTTTCTTAGATGAGATGTACTGAAGTCTCATTTCAGGAAGTCTGCATATACAGTTTACCTGATAGAGCTTGCTTGTGTACGATATCCCGGAAGAAGTCAATTGCAGGGAATTGAAGGCCATTCTCAGGCTTTATGATTATTGCATTGTCCCTTACAACCTGGAGAAAAAGGTAGAAAGTTTTGTGGGAAGGAACACAAGGTGAAGTGAGTACTTTTGAGCCATCACAATGCTTCCTGATGTACCTATGAAACCATTTCTTGTTTATGTAATATCTTTTATTTATATGAAGTCTCAGTAGAATTGAAAATTGGACAGGAATAAAGAGATACAAATGTCTCTATATTCCTATGTTATATATACATGCTGACATCCTGATACAACAATGCCTAAGTCTATCCTTACCTGTTTCCCCCTAAGTAGAGCCCAATTAGTCAGAGCAGATACAAGCAAAAGAGAACTTATTCTATGATAAGCTATGTACAGCTGCCATGTATTGCTTTCTGGCCTAAGGAAATAGTCTTCTCCAAACCCTGCCTGCACCTGACTCAGTGAATTAAAAACCAACCAACCTCTATTCGAGGTCTGGCAAGGGGGTAGAGCAGAAGAATTCCAGAAACTATCACCCCTGCTATGATGCCATATTGCACTTCCCAGAAACAAACAAAGAACGTAACACATAGAGGCACCAGGTCTAGCCCTGTGAAAAAAGAACAGAGAATTCAATCAAGAACATATCCACCCCATCAGCAAAAGGGGACAAAACAAGCAGGCAGTTCCAAAGAAAACTAGCTCTATTGTTATGTACAAACGGTTTAAGAGTGTAGACATACGTTGTGCAAGAAAGTGATTAGAACTAACCCTCAAAAGACAACATGTACATAGCATACCATTTCCCCCTCTACCTTCTCTAAGCTTGACATTAGACAAGGAAATATAGCTTAGCAGAGAGACTGCACAGCCGCACTTCTGCTGGCAGAGGTAGGAAATTAACATTGATATAAAGTGACTGAAAAATGGTCTGACACTGTCTTTGTAATGGTCTGGGGGCAGGTTAAGAATATTATGCTTTCCTGTTTTTACAAAAACAAAACAGTGTGCTGTCTCTTGCACCAGGATAAAGAAGAAGTTTAGAACTTAAACCAGTTCTAGATCTAACTTAAATACTGTAAGTCGCTGGTTATAACACAAAGCTGCAAGGTCTTATGACCCATCAGATCCTTCACCCCCATTCAATATATGTGGTCTTAAAAAAGGCTGGACTCAAAGGGCTTCCAAGATGCGGTTCTAATAGCCTCAGCCTGCATCCTAAATGTTTAAAAGTCTGTACAACAATGAAAAACATCTCAACTTTGCCAAGTCTTAAGTCAACTCCTTCTTTCTTAATAAAGAAATAGCAGATTAATCCAATTTCAGAAAGTCAGTATCAAGTCAGCATTAAGAAGAGCTACAGAGAAGAAGGAACTTCCATTCTGCTTCTCCCACACACACATTCCTTCAGGCGTGAATTCCAAACATCTTCAGTGTCTTTAGGGAAGTAGTAAATGTTTTCTAACCGACCATCTTTGGGAAGGACAAGATATCCATGCTCATACTTTTAACCTGCCATAATGTGCGGAAGATCCTGGCATCAAACATTGGAGCCACAGCACAGATGATGACCGCTGCCAGTGCTGCCTTGGGAATGTAGTAGAAGAGGGACGTAAGGTAGGCCAGGGATAAGAGTACTAAGGCCCCTACAAAAGAAAGGAGACCCCCATATTATGGAGTCAAAATGCAAGTTTACAATAAGCTGCAACTATGTTGGGTGGCAGAGTGGGGCTGGGCACATTATTATGCCAGAGGTTTTCCATGAAGTGTAATGATAAAAACAACTAAAAGTCAGAAGTGAACTTGGAACAGCCAACAAGAAACTGGTGAAAAACCATACTATTCCAGAGGGACCATCACTCCCACATTAACAATCTTGGTTTATTTATTTTAGTTCGACTGCTGTTTCTGCTTTGGCTGGGTGACTTGGGTTACTTTGGGGCTTACCACAGGTGGCTGAGTTCTTACCGTGTGCTTTCTATTTTTGAAAACTGCTGGGAATTTTAAAATATTTGGTGGCATATAAATTTAATCAGTGAATCCCCAATGGTTGTAACCTATTAGGAGATTCCACATTATGTTTCATAAACTGAAAAATATGTTTTATCGGCTCACCAATGAAAGACTATATCTACCAAGTCCCAGCAACAGTGTGAACATGTTAGGAATGTCCAGCATAATTGAGTAATTATCACTGTAATTACTTGTATTTCAATTTCTTCTTGTCATATTATTATTCCCTCACTTGCAACTCTCTCTCTCTCTCTCTCTCTCTCTCTCTGTGTGTGTGTGTGTGTGTGTGTGTGTGTGTGTGTGTGCATGTGTGTGCGTGCGCTCTTTCCCCCATGCATCTAATGAAGCAGACTATGATCCAGGAAAAAATTGCCATAATGAACTTATTAACCTTTTAGATGTTTGCCTGCTGTGTATCAAGAATCTATGTTTGCACATCGTATTTCATGCTCTTTAGTTGTATTATTTACTTCTCTGCAGGGGCTCTTTGGGCAGGTTTAATGAAAAAAGGAGAGCTACACATAGGATATTTGTGTTCACACATTTGTAATTTATAACCTTCTGCTTCCAATTTATTCTCCTTCAGCAAAGGCATTATTCTTTTCTCCTACCTGTGATTAGTCCTCCAGCAGGAGTACATACACCAGTCTGAGCATTCACCGCTGTCCTAGAATGTGAGCAATGCCATTATAAGCAAAAGGATTAAGGATTATTTTAAGCCTAGAAGTATCAAACGCACGTATGCCTGCAACCTACTGCCCTTTCCACAAGGCGGGCTGTGCTTCCCCTAGATTTCTCCTTACATTCTTCAATTATGAATTTGCTAATTATGATTTAGGATCAGATCAAATGGAAGAGGCTGGAAGAAAATCAACGTTAAAACAATTAAAAATGAAGAGGTTCTAATAAAAAGGTTGTCTTATTTTGCTGTGTCGACAATATTTCTCCACTGCTTCACCTATATATTTCTCCTTCATATTCTACAAGGATGTGGTCTTCAGTTAAGAAGAAAAAACCCCCTCAGTGTCAGTAATCAGCCAAAGAGAGTAAGACCTAAGCGCCAGACTGTGAGCAGTTATGAGAAAATGTTTTCAGTCCAAAGTTCAGCCCCAAGACAAGAAACTTTTCCTGTGGCAAACCATCCTTCCTCTTGTTCCTAGTTAAAAAAAAAATCGAGGAATACAATCCTGGGTTATATATAAACAGAGGCATAGAATCAAGATCATGCAAGGTATTAGTACCGCTTTATAAAACCCTAGTAAGACCACACCTGGAATACTGCTGCCAATTTTGGTCACCATATCACAAAAAAGATGTTGAGAGTTTGGAAAAAATTCAGAGAAGAGCAACTAAGATGATCAAAGGCCTGGAGACTAAAACAGGCTGCAGGACTTGGGTTTGGCTAGTCTAAAGAAAAGAAGAAATAGGAGAGACATGACAGCAGTATTCCAGTATTTGAGGGGCTACCAGAAAGAAGAGTGGGTCACGTTATTCACCAAAGCTCCAGAGGGCAGGACGAGAAACAATGGTTGGAAACTGATCAAAGAGAGAAGCAACCTGGAATTAAGGAGAAAGTTCCTGACAGTGAGGACAATTAACCAATGGAATAGCTTGTCTCCAGAAATCGTGGGTGCTCCATCACTGGAGATTTTTAAAAAGAGGCTAGACAGTCACTTGTCTGAGATGGTATAGGTTCTCCTGCTCGAGCAGGGGGCTGGACTAGAAGACCTCCAAGGTCCCTTCCAGCTCTATTCTATTCTAGGAAGCCTCCCAAATCGGCCTCAAGCATCACCTTTGTCTAACCTTATTAATTAACTCACGATCATTTTTGAACATAAAAAAGTATATCCAGCTTCACCTGAGTTCTTGAATAGCTATGTCTAGCTGAATAATAAGGAAAAATAACTTTATAGTAAAATGCCATCTGTCTAAAGTTCTGCACGTGTTATCATGAAATAGACATAAACTACCTTCTACCTTCTACTACTACTACTACTATTCCTACTCCATAAGGATGAAGTAAAAATATTATAAAAAGCTTTTTTAAGGGGCAATGAATCCATGGCAAGTGATGCATACAAATACTATTTCAAATTACCTTATGTGTGTTTATTTACCTATGTAAATATCTTGCATTTACCAAAGAAAGAGAAAGAGAGAGTGCTTTCCTTACCGGCCAAAACTGCCTGTGACTGGATAGGATGAGATAAAGGATCCCAGCAGGTTGGTAAACCCTAGAGAGCACCAAGGAAAAAAGGCAGGAACAGAATCTGTGAGATTGCAAGACTTGCTCACTTCTCTCCTGGACTCTTAGAGCCATTAGGATTACTCTCCCCAATTCCTCTGGATTTTCTACACTGAGTATAGATTAGTCCACAACGTATCTTCCAACTCTGTTTACCTAAAATATGAAAGCTGCAAGTGAGGTAAGAATGAAATTTCTCCAATGAAGCCTGTTCCAAAGATTCTTTCTGCTTACTGCTAATTAGAATAACTGCACCTGACAACTGGAGTGCCCAGGTTCACACACACACACACACTCCAGGCTTCATTCCTACTTGGCTTAGGTATACCTTATCCAGTCAACCAAAGCATTTATGCAAAATTCTTACCCATGGCTAGCAGCTCCTGGTTGGGATCAATCTGGTACTTATTTTGAGATGCTAATAAGAAAAAAATGAAATATCATCACATATTGATAAGACCAAGAATAATTTATTACACCATTTTCCACAGAAAAGAAGCTTTCAAGACATTATAGGCACAGGGATAAGTGAAGCTAAAAGAAATACTGTTAAGGGGCAGTAGATAATCCTAGAAAATACTTCCCTAAAGCAGTATGGCTGATTATGTTACTGATCATCCTAACCAGTACACCCACTGACTAAGCTAGTTAGGGACTTTAAGAATTTACAGTTGCAAGAAAAAGTATGTGAACCCCTTGGGATAACACGGAATTTTGCATGAATTGGTCATAAAATGTGCTCTGAACGTCATCTAAGTCACAACAATAGAAAAACACAGTCTGCTGAAAATAATAATACACAAACATTACATGTTGTCATGGTTTAATTGAACATAACATGTAAACATTCACAGCGCAGGGAGGAAAA
>NW_015386203.1:238282-242748 GCF_001527695.2 Protobothrops mucrosquamatus | reverse complement strand
TCCCTGCTCTGTGAATGTTTACATGTTATGTTCAATTAAACCATGGCAACATGTAATGTTTGTGCATTATTATTTTCAGCAGACTGTGTTTTTCTATTGTTGTGACTTAGATGACGTTCAGAGCACATTTTATGACCAATTCATGCAAAACTCTGTGTTATCCCAAGGGGTTCACATACTTTTTCTTGCAACTGTATATTCCAGAGAAATAAAGAGTAAAAAAAAATCAGTCATAAATTCAGGTAACAGACCTCTTTCTGATTCTCTGCCTAATACTTCCACTGACAGAGTTGAGTTTCTATCCCTTCAACGCAGCAAGAGACAAGAAAACAGCTACATATTATGCTGAATTACTATTACTCTAGGGAAATTTTCATATTTTAGTCCAAAGGTACGGTATATTGTCTGCTATCCTTTTGATACATTTGAAATGTCCAATGTATCTCATATCCCAGACTATGCTAGTTGGGGTTGTGGAAGTAATCATTCCCCAACGAGTTTCAAAAACAAAACAAAACTGCAAACTCCAATTTTTGGCGCATTTAGTGCATTGTGATTGATTGACTGACTGACTGACTGATTTAAAATACCTATATAGCCATCCATCCTATAATCAACTCTGGGTGACTCCGAGTCAACCACATCCCATTTCCAGCTAATTGTGGAAATTTATTCAATAATCCACTGTAAAATAGACTATGGCTTACTGTGATTTGTGACCAGAAGCTACTATCTCCAAATAGAAGTAAAGTTTCATTTCAGATGGTCAGGTGTGCAGGGAAGTATAGTCCTGCCTTACCTCCCTCCCTCCTCAGTGTGCAAACAAGGTAATGATCCTACCAAATGCTTTGGCAATAGCAACCGTCTCCAGCAGTCCCATGAGGGGCACCACCGCCAAGCCAGGTCCAATGGCCTGCAGGGATGGAAGAGGGAAGCTGTATTTCTCTGCATAGTTCCTTCTCAAGAAGAAGGAACTATGGCCACAAAAGGAATGTCCCACACCAATGGAGAAAATGTAACAGAGAGATAGAGTAAATCCTAGAGTTGAATGCAGAAATCTGGATTCAAAGAACATTATGTGATTTGGAAGGAATATCTTAAATCAAATGTGTCTTTTCTCAAGATGGTGCATCAAATGTGGAGGGCAACCACTCTAGACCAGGAGAAAATGTAGCTGTTTTAAGGTACTCCTAACAGGTCCTATCCGTGCACTCCCCATATACCCTGGTCTCTCTGGTCTTTGTCTGCCAGACAAAGATTATGATGGTTTGGTCTTTTAGGCTTTTGAGAGTTGCTCTGTCCAAATCTAAGCTGTTGGATTTATTATTTATTTTTATAGCAAACATATCCAACACACCTTTCTCCTTCTACTTTCTGCACAACCACCTTGTTAGGTGGGTTGGGCTGAGAGAAAGTGACTGGCCCAAAGTCACCCAGCTGGCTTTTATGGCTAAGTTGGGGGTAGAACTCTTTCTAGGCTGGTGCCTTAACCACTAGACCAAGGGTAGGCAACCTCGGCTCTTTTATGACTCATGGACTTCAACTCCCAGAATTCCTGAGTCAGCTATGAGTCATAAAAGAGCCGAGGTTGCCTACCCCTGCACTAGACCAAACTGGCTCTCAGATTAACCAATAATTTATGCTTTAAGCCAACTAGCATAATTAGGACATCATATATACATAAACTGCAGAAAATATGTACCTATTCAAAACATTTCTGTGTGTCCTTCAAGTAAATTCTTCCATGTTATATCTTATATAAGTCTGAATCACTGAAGAGTAGAAAACTTACTTTTGCTGCAAAATTATGACATTCTCTACTCTAACAAGTTCCATCAGTACAAAAGCACTAAGATGCAAGTGTCAAAGCTTTTAAGATGCAAGTGTTTAACCTACTACTATTATTTAAGTTTCAACAAAGAGTCTGATTACTAAAAAAAAAAAACCTTAACTGAAAAATAATTCTATGTGGATTACACCCAACAATGCAAACAGCAATTTATTTCAGCATATAAAAAAAACAGACCAATATAATAAGGACTGTTTTTTTTAAAAAAAAGGAAAGATCTTTGTAACAGGTATTGATGAACATGTTTAAACTCTATTGTTTCATTTTTGAGAGTGACTAAAACCAAATCTGCTGTCAATTTAATAGTATTTATTTGTAAAGTTGTAATCAAACTGTAGAGTGCATAAAGAATGGCCTTGAAGGACAGGAAGAAGCGTTGCTACCAAAGCAATGGTCAGAGAAAAGGGGCCTGAGCCCAGGCCAAGAAAATAAACTGAGAAAACTTCTAAAACAAGCCTTTCCCTAGTTTACACAGAGGTAATAAGGAGGTAGGGAGAGTGCATTCAGACTTACAAGATTCTGTTACAATAAAAGTAGCTCTGAACTACATTGACATTGGTTTCTTAGTCTGGTCTATCTAGAAGGGCTGACATAAGCAGAGAGGCAGAAACTGAACTAATAAAACAGAAATACACACCTGCACCATTTCCTTAAAACTGATAGTCTGATTGGATGTGATGATGGAGAACGGTGGTAACTGGAACAGAGGGAGTCCCTGGGGAATCGTTCCTGTGAGGCTGAAAGGCTGGGAGCCAGTCACTTGGAAAGAATAAGCCACAAGGCCAGCAAAGAGAACCACAAGAGCATTACGGGCTGTAAAGGAAGAGAGTCTTAAATAAAGTTCTGCATAGTCAAACGATAGGGATGGATTCCATAATCATGACAATATTATGGAATACTTCCAAAGAAGAAGATACTTCCAAGAAGAAGAAAATTAAACATTTGCTAAGAGGACAGGACAGGACAAACCGGTAGCTGTTGTCCAAATTATATATCGACTGATTCTGACAGGCAAGGGTTCCAGTGGATGGGTCCCGGGGGTTCCTTTTTTCATTTGTTGCAGGACCAAAAGCACCATTACGCAGAACACTCCAAGGATGGCATCTCCAGCCCTGCAGATAACCATGACATTGGTCTGCAACAATTCTGTACAGATAAAAGACCTCCATCCTATTTGCTTTTTAAGCATGGGCCCGTCTCCTAAGCCACCCAGTTTGCGCACCACTTTATTCAGCCACCAAGATACCTGTATTTTTTTTATATTAAAATAACACACATGCTTTCCTGCTGGTGAATTAGATTTTTAATAAGCTAAAGGAAATATGAAGTATGAGATTTAAAAGCTTGAAAAACTTAAGCCCAGATTTAGTTTCATTCATTCATATAACGTATCCTGTAAGTATATCTAGTTTAACATTTGTAAGAACAATAATGCTAACCTCAAAGTAAACATAATCCACTCAGAAATGATCCGGTTAAGCATAAAATATCAGATTGTCAGGCTATCTTCCGATTTCTACAGTTTTAAGCTCATTTATTCTTTGCCTAATTGAAAAAAATATTTGGCCCTAAGGTATGAGGAACAAAATGGATATGCCCCAAACTTTTAGCATTCCAGCTTTTAGCTCCATTCTAAGATTCCCCAGACAATATTTGAACTTGCACAATTTCAGAATTTAGGAATGCTAAAAATCTAGAAATATTCAGAAACCCACCCACAAGCTCGGAAATCAAACTTCACCCTCAATATTTATAATTCCCAGATTCTAATTCTATGTACTATTTTTGCACCAATCTCCTACTTTTGTAAACAGGAAGAGGAGGAATAAAAAAAAGGACCAAGAGAGAAACACTTTTTTACCTTGTCTCAGTAATTCTGCAGAAGGTATAATACACTTGTAGGATAAACTGCTTTGGAATGTTCTGCAGACCCAGTAGTGTCTATGCAAAATTAAATACACACAAGAATGGAGCTGGTAAAACAAAACAGACAGACATATGTGCACACGTACACCCCCCCCCAATGGAGGGTACACTATATGAATGAAAGGAATCTAGAAGCCATCTGAAACAAGGTAGTCTTTGATACTATATGAGAGAATAATACATTTCACGAGACTTAAGTACCTTCTCAAGAAACACATGTTTGTAGTACACATTAATACAACTCTCCACTTAATTACAATCCATTTTAAATTTTAGCATATATATTTATGTGCTAAAATGCAAAGATGATATTTTTACATGTAAAGGGTTTAATACATTTTCAGCATAAAAATTCATAATATACAGCATAATAGCCAATTTGTACATTTTAAAGCATGATAACAGTTCGAAGTGTTCTTTTATTCTCTATTTCTTGTTTCTGATATTTTTAAAAAAAATATCTTCCAAGACAGACGTAAAGAGGTGGCCTAAGGGAGACTTCCGGTGGCAGGCGATTTCGCTGGTCGCAGCTGTTTGCTGCCTCCCGCCTGTTTTGCGTAAAAGCCGGTTTGACAGCTAGCATCTGCTGTCAAACGGCTTGATACCTTTCCCCTGGGCATAAGGGGATCGGTGAGCTGCCCGGGGTAGGAGTTGAGTTCCCGAGTCGTCCTATATGGACGATGTAGGTGAG
>NW_015386203.1:173961-236787 GCF_001527695.2 Protobothrops mucrosquamatus | reverse complement strand
GATTTTGGGTATTTGAAGAACTAATTAAATGAATAATTTTTATTAACACGGAGGAGATGGATTGCTTAAGTTTAGAGTTTGGAGTTAGAGATATTAATATTTGTTTACTTGTAGTTGAATGTTAGCCTAGGTTTGGTTTGGGAAGTCTGGGGGGTAGGGGGATGGGATAAATCATTGTGTAATACTTGTGATGTATTTTCTTGTTTATGATAAAAACAATAAAATTCTATATTGAAAAAAAAAAAAAAAAGAGGTGGCCTAAGCAGCTTCCACCAATATTTTTGCTAATGTGATAAGCCAGTAAATGTTTTCTAGTGAACCAAAGCCAAACCTTCTATAAGAAAAGATCTGAGGCTTCTTTTTGGACACTCGCAAGCACAAAGAACTGTATCTGTGATTGCTATCATCTCAGCCTCTTGCAAATAAGCTGGCTGTGGTCAACCACAGAGGAAATATTGATGCTATAAGAGTCCCAGAATTCAATGGTACACAATCTTCAGCAATGCTTAGAGGAGAGGGGTGAAGGGGAAAGGAAACTGTTGAGTTCTACAATTATAGAAATTTCAACATTTTGAAAAGCTCAAGAAAACAAGCTCTTTGCTTGAAACTAAGAAGTATGAAATGAAATCAGAACAAAATTAAGGGTAGTTTTCACCAGTTTAAAGGAAGTAGCTGCAGAAATGTTGGAATGTAAAACCACCCCACCCATTTGTCTCTCTTGATTAAGATCTTCCATATCTCCTATAAACTTCCTAACCATCAAAGATCAGTGATTGTTAGGCCCCAAACCAAATATGACACATGGCAATTTTTACAAGCTTATTTCACATCTATAGACAAAATCTTGCTAGACTGAGCAAGATTCTACTCTATCTCTGCATGTACAGTATACTCTGTGAACTGTTTTGGAGGAGCTGTCTTCACCTTCTTTCTCTCACACATACTGTAATATGGGCCAAGTTGTCTCTTACTCTTCTAGAATGCACACACCCCGCCATCTATCTCCTCACTACATTCCATCACAGTTGCCTTTACTTAATGGTCAGACCTCTATCCTATTCCTACAGAAGCCTCTTCACTTAAAATTGTAATATAAAGGCCAAGGGCAGACAAAGACAGCTTACCTTGACTTGGTTGAAGCCAATGATGACTGCAGCAGCTGAAGTAAATCCTTTAATGACAGGATACGAGATAAAGTCCAAAATGAAACCTGCCAGGAATGAAAAGAAAATCCACTAAGTCTTTTATATCACCCTGGGAGTCAGACCAGCTGGATTTCTTAATCTATTCCTCAGATATTTGCCCATCATGTCCTCTTCTCTTTCCTTTGTAGGATCTCTAGCCTTCCCTTTCTAAAGCAGAAAAGTATCCGGGCAACTAATTAGATCAGGGGTCTTCAAACTTGGCCCTTTTATGACTTGTGGACTTCAACTTATGACTTGTGGACTTCAGGCTGAGGAATTCTGGGAGTTGAAGTCCACAAGTCATAAAAGGGCCAAGTTTGAAGACCCCTGAACTAGATAAAGCTGGGGACTAGAGAGGAAGAGATTACATTCCAGCTACTTAAAATAAGAACATACTGTACATAAAGTCCTATTTTAGATAGAAAACTGTCTATTTAGCTGTAAATTCAGAACAAAATTAGGAAGAAGAAAATAATCTGAATGCATAATCTGTGGAATTCATCCCATTTAAGCATTGCCATCCCAAAGTACTTTAAATAGAATACATCCCGCATTTAAATGAAACATGTGTGTATCTCTCTTCATAATTACACATGGACATCCCAGTTCAAAAAATATATAGGCAGACAGTATCAGAATCTACCAGAAGGTGAGGAACAGTTTATAAATCACTTTAATAAGAAAGAGTTTGAATGAGTCTGTAATCCTGTACTCACTTATCTGACAGATACCCAAATGAACTCAATGAGATGTACTTTTGCACAGATATTTGGAAAAAATGTCCTGCGATTTATAGAAAGTTGAAGATATAAAAACAGGGGGAAATTAATTTCTACTTTTTGTCAGATTTGATTCCCAATTATCTTCTTTGGCCAACAATAGCAATAGGGCAGTGGACTTAGAAGACCAACATAAAAGCCACCATGTCTTACCAAGATGGAGGAGCCCCATAGCTAACTGGATGCAACCTGAAAGAAAGGCGAGGAGAACGGCCAAGGCAGGCTCATGGAATGCGTAGGAAGACACCAACAGGGACATGATGGCTGTTGGCCCAAGCGTTACATCTTTGGAGGTCCCCAAAAGGCAGTAGATGAAACAACCCATGAAGGAAGAATACAGACCATACTGCAAAGGACGGGAAGGCAACATCAGAGACTAGTCATAGTACTTGAAGAACTGTAAGCCAATAAAACCACAAAGGTTATGAAAGGCCTACAAAATACAAATTGCATTCTATGGAAAATTTGGTAAAATATTTTAAAAAGGAGAACAGGTAGTTTTTGCTTAGCAACTACCTTATTTAGGGAACAGTCACAATTAAAAAGGTAATGAAAAAAATAACTTTTATGACAAATCTACACTTAGCAACCAATTTATAAAATGAACTCTGAAAACAAATATCTGCCAGAGGATAACTAGGGCAAGCAATCTTTTTAGGCTGGTAGATACACTAGGGCTTGGCTGTGAGAAAAAGTCATTAACTCAAAATGACTTCCCATAGAATGTGGGCATCCATAAAATGGCTGCCACAATGGGCATGGCCAGATACAAAATACTCATTTATCAGAAGGAAAACTATAGACATTGCTCCGTTTATACTTCTAGAAATCTACTCTATTACTCCTGCTTATGTTTGTCTTTTTCTTCCTGAGTAAGCATTGTCTTTCCAAACAAAGAACTATACATATACAAGGGTACAAAGGCATTTTAGAAAATAAAGAAGCAGCATACCAGCTTCTCAATTAATTTGTTTAAATACAGGTAGTCTTTGATTTGCAACAGTTCATTTAGTTACCATTCAAAGTTACAATGGCTCTGAAAAAAAGTGACTTATGACCATTTTTCACACTTATGACTTTTGCAGCATCCCCGTGGTCATGTGATCAAAATTCAGATGCTTGGCAACTGACATGTATTTATGACGGTTGCAGTGTCCCAGGGTCATGTGGTCATCTTTTGTGACCTTCTGACAAGCAAGTCCATGGGAAAGCCAGATTCATTTAACAACCGTGTTACTAACTTAACATCTGCAGTGATTCACTTAAAAACTCTGGCAAGAAGGGCCGTCAAATGGGGCAAAACTCACTTAACAAATGTCTTCCTTCGCAACAGAAATTTTGGGCTCAATTGTGGTCACAAGTCGGGGATTACCTGTAATTCTTTTTTTTAAATATATATATATGGGATAGCCAAGCAGATGCCAATGGACAGCACATTGCCCACACCTGGAATAATATTTTGACTTGGTATACAGCAACTTTTCTATCACCTTTTGTCATGTTCCTGTTCCAGCCCACTTGCAATTTCTCAGTTGGCTAGGATAGGTTGGAAAACAAAAGCATATGGATGTAACACACATGGATTTCCTTTATCTCTCTGTAAAAGTGCTAAATAAGAACAGAAGCACAATACTCTTTTATAAATGAGATCATTATCTAATTATCAGCTCCCAGGCTAACACTTAAAACACAAAAGGTTGCCTGTAATAGCCATTCCCTCCAGCCACCAGCCCTTGCCCTCGGTGGCATCCAGTAAAGCAAAAATCAAATGGTATTGTCAGACCAAGAGTCCCTAATGTTTTAAAAAAAAGGAATTGAATTTGAACTCAGTTTCTATCCTTTTCCTCTTCACTCTCCAATTAGATGAGGCACCTTTTACGCAACAAGGCTAATGTGAATATTGACTGAGGAGATGTACTTTGAAGTTGTACAAATACAGCATTATGTTAAGTATAGCCACTCCTGCATGAACAACCTCACCTCCATGGGGAGACCAGCCACCACAGCATAAGCAAGAGCTTGTGGCACCACAGTCATCCCCACAGTCAGCCCGGCCATAAAATCCAGCTGTAGCCACTGCAGAGAATACTTGGGAAGCCAAGTTAGCACCGGCAATCTCTTTGCAGTTGCTCTGCAACATTGCTTCCAACTCTCCCGGCTTCCTTCTGACATGGCTGGACTCTGTGTGGTTCGGACTGATTCACTTGGGATCCACCATCTCAACCATCATCAAAGCACTATCAGGCAAGGTCACAGAGGCAGGCAAACACAGCTGTCATAGCAAATGGTTTTGCTGGAGTTGATCACAAACTGGCAGTATAAGTTCAAAGGTATTCCTGGAAAAGGAATAGGATAGCAATTAAGCAACACTATCCATTCTCCATTTTGTATAGGAACAGAGGATCCCGTTTTAGAATAATATTGTCCCGCCCTTAACAGTAAACAATGGCCACATCATCTAATTTCCATAAAGGACATGGACCTAAGCATATTTTGTATTTAAATATTTGCGACCCAATTGTTGGTGTTGGTGTTCTACTCCTGAACTTGGTAGAGCTGGCATGAGAACCCGGACAAGGATCGCTCAAATCAGGCAACCGACTTAAAATTAGGAGATCAAAAGTAATTTAGGAGACTTCCGAGTGGAGGAGCAAGACGAGGCAGGGAAGAAGGAATTAGTCATGAAGACCAGAGAAAACTTACATTAGTAGGTCCTATATCGCGACGAAAGATGATTGTGGAATATTACCAGACACCATCCGATCAACTCTATAAAGATACTGAGCGGCCCCTTCCGGAGGGCGTTTGCATGGCTCTAATTCCTCAATTCAGGCGCATCGACCGGCAAACTAAATCCAAATTAACCCCAGATTCCAAGCGGTCGACTCCCCACTCCTCTCGGCTCACGTGATCCGGGCTGGACGTGGAAGAGGAGGCGGAGCTGAGCAGTGATTAGCTCCTTCCTAGTTTCCAGCTGCGCTGAATGCAAGGATTGCTCGGTTCGGGGACCGTTTGCCGGGCGCAGGCCCGGGCGATGCGAGTTTGCCATGCAGTCTCCCGTACAGAGCTGCGTGGTGGCGCTCCTCGTTCTGGGGCTCTGTAACGCTAGAAAGGGGGACCCCAACAGGTCCCGCAATGTCCTGCTGATTGTAGGTGAGCAAACCAATCCTGGGGGAGGACGTTAGACCCTCTTGCGTTGGAATCCCTTGCGCGATATACTTGCCCACGATTGGCTTTCGTTGGGAGTTGCTTTAAGAAGGTGGGGGATCATCTGGCAAACTGTGAGTGGTTCTGAAGCAAGTTAAAAGTCGGGCTTGGGAAATATTTGGATGGAAGGCAATCGGGAAATCCCAGAGCTATAGGGAAGTCGAAAAAGGAGAAGGGGGCAAAACATTCTGGTTTTGTTGCTGTGACAGCTTCCTGATTGCGTTGATGAGATAAACTCAACTGAATAGAGAACCTCTGCCTTTTTAGGAGATGGGAGGGCCAGTGTTCCCCTATGTGTTCTACAGGAGAGTAATATCAAGTATTCTGGGTCACAGTCACCCCTCTGTTCCCCCACCCCCCTTGGTTTGGGTTGGCAGGAAGAGAAGTTCCAAATATGGACTCTATTTCCCACGTATTCTCCAGATTGAGCTTCCTGCAGTTGGTAGATTTCTGTAGGACAGACAAACATTCAACAGATGCAGACTGTTGTAGTGGGAAATCTGTTACAAATTTGCCAAAAGGAAAAAGGCTTGTATAGAAACCCTAAAGGACATAATAATGGGCACTGAGCAATTTGGCTATGGTGCCAGGTCTCAGTTTTTGCTTGTGAAAGAATGAAGATACCAATATTATTGAAATGTAAGAAATATAATAATACAAATATTATTGAAATATAAGAGCTGGACATGCCATTTTTGTGAGATGACTGGTGAATTTCCCTTTGTCCACATATTTTTGTAGTTCGTGTTGTGTGCATTTAGCTAAATTAGTGGAACCTGTGTTTATGAAACCATAAAATAGCTCAGAATCCACAGTTCTCCCTTTTCAGCTATAACTGCAGGCTTCCTGGACTGCAGTGTGATATAGGATTCTTGTTCCTTTTTTGCTCATGCTGAGTTTTTTTACACCGATCGGTTATATCCTATTTTCACCAATTTACACTCTTCCCCCCGCCCTTCCCAAAATGGATTAGGGTTAAGGTTTTCAATCATTGGTTGCAGTTACCCCTCAAATTTATGTATTCACACTAGAATCACAAAGATATTGCACCAATCATGTCCATGGTGGAAAAAAGCTTTTTAAACATCAGATGTTAGCATTAATGGTGAACAAAAAAGGTCTGACTTCAATATAGCATTTGCTGGATAAATGTGTCATGGAATACAACACTTTGGAATTTCACAAGCTGAAATCTCTTTAAGTCTCTGTTACAAAACTAAACTCTGCCCCAGCTAAGAGAACAGTTTTACACAATCCAGCCACCTCCAGATGTTTTCCAGGCACAAATATAATAGATTTATGGGTGACTATCCCAGAAGATTGTAGCAAATGTTCACAGGGAACAGGATTAGAATACAGATCACTTGACTTATGCTCTCCCTTTTCCGTGGCAGCGGACGATGGTGGTTTTGAGAGCGGTGTGTATAACAACACAGTCATAAAGACTCCAAACCTGGATGGTTTGGCCCAGCGGAGCTTGATCTTCCAGAATGCCTTCACTTCTGTCAGCAGCTGCTCCCCCAGTCGGGCCAGCCTCTTGACGGGCCTGCCTCAGGTAACATGCCCAGATGGGAACAGAAAGCAAGCCATGCTACAGCATGGTCCTGTCCTTTTCTTTGATTGCCACCAAACTGGGGGTGCCCTATTATTGCAAATGATTTCTGTCTAACCACAGCACCAGAATGGGATGTACGGATTGCACCAAGATGTGCACCACTTCAACTCCTTTGATAGTGTCCGGAGCCTCCCCTTATTGCTTAACCAGGCTGGGATACGGACAGGTAAGTAGAGGAAAGCAAAGTTCCTCCTTTCACTTCCTCAGTTCAGCTGGAACTCTTTTCTGTTTTGGACTTGGATGAGACAGCCTGCAAGTTTAAGAAAGACATTTGGTCTCTCTGCTTTGCAGCCCATTAAGAAAATGCTAGCAATGATAAATGTTATTTTAAAAAGAGATGTATGGTAATGCTGAGGCAGGTGGTTGTTGCTGTTGAAAGCAGAATGGACATTTTACTTAACTGCTCAATCAAAATCCAAAGAACATTACAGTTCTCTTAATTTAATGGTTTATTGCCATTTATTTATTTTTGTCAGTGCTGATAAGGCCACTAGAAAAGGGTTGTCTTATGGATTGCCTCCCTCAGTGATGCTTTTGTCTCATTTAGTCCAACTCCAACACAGAGAAAAATATTTCTGAGAGCCAATTTGGTCTAGTAGTTAAGGCTAGAAACCAGGAGACCATGAGTTCAAATCTCACCTTAGTCATGAAAGTCAATTGAGTGACTTTGGGCCAGTCATTTTAGCTCAGCCCAACCCAGCTCACAGGGTTGTTGTTGTGGGGAAAATAATAGGAGGAAGGAATATTACCAGTAGGTATATTTGTCGCCTTGAACTATTTGTAAAAATAATAAAGATGGGATACAAATAAATACATTTCATAGCACATTATAAATTGCACCCTTTTACTTTCTGAAGCTACATACCCATCATTCTGTTAAGCTTTATGAATGAACGTATGTAGCATAGAATCCTTGCATCCCTCCTTGCCCCTGTAAATGCCAAGGTTATGTCTATTTTGTACATGTAATGTGGGCACTACCCTAACTGACAGGTTAATATTAATATCCTTTTTTTTTTTTGACTGACTCCAGCTCCTTGTCTCTTTCAGGAATTATTGGCAAGAAGCACGTTGGGCCAGAGGCTGTGTATCCATTTGACTTTGCCTACACTGAGGAAAACAGTTCTGTCCTGCAAGTGGGCAGAAACATCACCCGAATCAAAGTGCTTGTTCGGAAATTCCTCCAGACTGTGGATGAAAAGTAAGATCTGATATTGGAATGATCCAGATGCATCCCTTCCTTAAGCCCATGTGGAGCATCCAGGGCCAGGCCCTTTTGACCCATCTTTCACTCATGTTTGGCAGGCCCAGTAGAGATCCCAAGAGAATGTCTTGGGAAATTAAATGGTTCTGTGTACAGAGATAGGAGGATCAAATTCAAAGAGAAACCAAACTCGAAGGGGGGGGGATTATGGAGAAGACGAAAATGGAGCTTAACAAAGCTAGAGGCACCCAAAGTATTGCTTTAAATAGTGAAGAGGAAACACCGTTGGCCCATTATCAAGAGCCCTTAATTGTGTTTCTGCCCCCTTTTTCCAACCTGTAGGCCTTTTTTCCTTTATGTCGCTTTCCATGATCCCCATCGCTGTGGTCATTCCCAGCCGCAGTATGGAGCCTTCTGTGAGAAATTTGGCAATGGGGAGCCTGGAATGGGCTGGATCCCTGACTGGAAACCTGAGCTCTACCATCCAGATCAAGTGCAGGTGAGGCCTAGGATTTTCTTCTCCACCTGGGTTCCAGCAATACCTCCAAGTAGCAATGACCGGTCTCCTCCAGTACTTTTCATAACAATTCACCTTTGTTACCTGGAGGTCTTTCCTAGTGTAGCTTCTAGTTTCAGCTGTATCTCCTTTTGGCCTTCAGGTCCCTTATTTTGTACAAGACACCCCAGCTGCTCGTGAAGATTTGGCAGCTCAATATACAACTGTCGGGCGCATGGATCAAGGTAGATGATTACTGAACTAGGTAGTTCTGCCTACAGGAGTGGGACAAAAGACTTGGTACTTCTGAAAGGGAACAAAACCTTTAATTAATGATGGTCGGGTGCATTTTTGTATACTTGAGAGTCTGTCTGAGTTTGCTTTAAGCACATAAAGGCATAAAATATTAGTTCTGAGAGAGCAGATGACCATCTTTGTTTATTAAAAAGGAATACATCTCTTCTAGTTTTTAGAACCCTGTGCAATTCACTGGGTTGACGCTGTGAGGGGCTTCTAAGAACTGTTTCTAGCTCTTACATATAATGGCTTTGCTACTGCTATCTAGTAGCTTTTATTTGTATATTTTATACAACTCAAGGTAGCATACTTAATGCTCCCATTTCCTATGTTCCCCACAACACCAGCCCTGTGAGGTAAGTCGGGCTGAGAGAGAATGACTGGCCCAAAGTCACGTGGCCAACCTTCATGCCGGAGGGAAGACTAGGACTCGCGGTCTTCCAGTTTCTAGGCCTTCACCTTCACCACTGTACTGAACTGGTCTTGTGTCTTATGGCAATATGTTTTAGGGATAGGGAAGCAAAGCAACAGTAATCCATTCATCCTTAGCAAAATATGCATAATTTGGTTAACTGGGTGGAACTTAATGGGAGAGAGATGATCAATTAATACTGAATAATCTTTTAATACCTGCTGTGTGATGCCTGAAGAAAGAACCTGTACTTCTTCCTGAGGTTTGGATGATAATATTTATTGTATACTATTTCTGCAGGCCTTGGTCTTATCCTGGAGGAACTCCGCCATGCAGGGTTCCACAACAGCACTCTTGTGATCTATACATCAGACAACGGCATCCCCTTTCCCAGTGGCAGAACCAACCTGTACTGGCCAGGCACAGCTGAGCCCCTCCTGGTCTCATCTCCTGAGCATCCTTCACGTTGGGGCCAGGTCAGCAGTGCCTACGTCAGCCTCCTGGGTAAGAGCAGCTGAGAAATGAATTGGTGGATTTGTCCCATGGAGGAGACCAGGATGCGCTAAAGCGCATCGGGCTACTTAGCAAACTATAACACACTTTGCACTTTGCATTGGCCTTTTCTGAAGATCTTCCTCTTTGGAGAGAGGGGGAAATTATGGTTACAGTTGATGTGTCTGGCGGTTTTGTCTGTGTGGGTGTCCTTCTCTGCTCTCTTTCCCTAGTATATTTTCAGGAAAATATATGTTTTATGAACCCTTCCAAACAGTTCTGTTCTACAAAATTTATACTTATTTAATACTTATTTAAAGCACTGTCTCATATGCTGGCTTTCCACATATTCAACAAACTGGGGTTAAATGAGTCATGGCAAATGTGGGACCCCCCCACCTACTAAGTGATTGAATTCACATGAGGGTGGCAGAAGGCAGACTAGGTCATATTTCCCTTTTCTTGTTCCCTCATTCAAACAGCAAAAAAGAGAAAGTGGAAGAATGGGACGTCAGCATAGTGTAAGGGCTGCTTAGACCAGATACAACTGTTGTGTCAATCTCATGGATCAGCAAGGAACAGCCAAAAGTCTCCTGACTCAGAAAGGGAGGAAAAAGTGGCTTAAGATTTAAACCCTGGAGTTAAGAGAGAGAAATTTCTGTGGGCTGCTTAGTTATGACTTCTTTCTTGTCTGCATTAAAACAACCCATGTAACCATGTTGTATCAGAAAAGCTTCTGTTGTTGAATATATATGACATTTGACCTGTTGGTTCCTACTGTGAATAAAGACTTTACCATCTTTATCGAGCCTAAATTCTATTGAGTAGATGCATGTAGAAGGTATAGAACTGGGGCTAACGGGTTTCAATGTACTCTAGAAAATCTTTAGAAGAAACAGTTGGGTTTTTTTATATGACCCAGAAATATTGTGCCATACTAGGTCACACCTGCGGCCAAAGTTCCTTCCCGTCTCTTCCCTCTGAATCAGATGCAAGTTTTATGCTTCAGCTTTCCCTTCTCTCTCTGCAGATATCACTCCCACCATTCTGGACTGGTTCTCCGTGCCATATCCCAGTTACAGTCTGTTTGGGAAGCAGATAGTGCAACTCACCGGGAAGTCTCTGCTGTCAGCATTATCACTGGAGCCAAAATGGAGAACTGTGTTTGCCAGCCAAAGCCTGCATGAGGTCACCATGCACTATCCCATGCGAGCTGTGCAGCATGGCGCCCTGCATTTCATTCACAATCTACAGAACCGAACCTCCTTTCCCATTGATCAAGATTTCTACGTTTCACCTACATTCCAGGACCTGCTAAGCAGAACTCAGGCAGGGCAACCTACTCATTGGAATAAGACTTTGCGTAGCTACTATTATCGGGATCGCTGGGAACTGTATGATCACAGCACCGATCCTACGGAAAGCCACAATGTGGCTTCTGATCCCCGCTACGCACAGGCTCTTGAAGAGCTGCAGGGGCTGCTGTTGAAATGGCAGTGGGAGACCAGTGACCCCTGGGTATGTGCTCCTGATGGGGTCTTGGAGGATAAGCCTGTCCCCAAGTGTTGGCCACTCCATAATGAGCTGTGATTTTCTTTTTTGCCTCCCTGTTTTGGTGGCGGTTACTCATCATCAGTCTGCAACAAGAAAAGATCAAGCGGGTGCTGATGCAACCAATCCAATTTGCAGAATTAAATAACTACTGAAGTTGCACCCGAGAGAAGATTTGGAGTAAAATGCAAGGAAGTGTTTGCCTCCTATACAAAAATGAAGTTCTGCCATATTTTTTAACATTTGCTGCCATAAGAATGCCACAAGCATCTTCCAGATGGATGACCACACTTGTCATCCTTCCTTGTAAGAATGGCTAATGGTCACACACTGCGAATGTGATGGAAAGTTGTAGTCCAAATTAAAATAACTGGAGAATCCTGGTTTAAGAGATGACTTGATCACTACTATACGTATCCTCACCCAAATTGTGGTCCCACAAGAATATAGGTGGGCTGGTCCCATCTCAGTTGTTACACATAGAGCAGGGATAGAAACTGGCTAAGTTTAAAACCAGTTTAAAGAGTAGAAATGATTTAGATTCTGTAGCCTACACATTTCATCATCATTCTTCCACAGAATACTGAGATGACTAGAAACAGCTTTTGGTTTGCCTGCTGGGATGGTATAGATCTGCCAAGCAGTTGCTAGTTCTCCAGAATATGCATAATATGGCTAAAGCCTGCTTTTATAAAATAAAGAAATGAAAATTTGTTTCTAACTAGCTTTTTTGTTTGTGAATGGTTTTATTCCTTCATTAAAACAAGGGTGGGAAACCCATGGTCCATATCTGGCTTCAGTGGCCTGTTTTGCAACTTGTTGCAGAAACCCAGGATTCTTTCCTTTCTCATTGTTGCTACAGGCACACAGTTTGAGCTGTGAGTTTATTAGCAGCTGGTTTTAGAAGTCTGTGTGACTGATCATCTCAGCCATTCTTGTACCCCAAACACTGCACAAAGGGAATATTCGAAATTCTTCACTGAGGCTGCTGTAGTGATATCAACTTCTGCTAGATATTATGCATTTAAAATAACACATAGTTGGGCTCCATCCCATACTGCATGTATTATTTGCAACTCGTCCAAAAGAGTCAATTTGAAATGTACAAAGGACCTATGAAGCACTTTTTCAAGGCACTTAAAACAACTGGAGGTAGCCAAGAGCAGCTTCCGGAACAACTCTGTCAATATAGAAAAAGATACTACTGCTTAAGTTGTTTCAAAGGGTACTTCATATACACTCCCCTGTATTTAAAAGTATCTTCTGAAGGAGTTGACAACCCTAATGCACGTAAAGCAGTGTTTCTCAACCTTGACAATTTTAAGGCATGTGGACTTCAACTCCCAGAATTCCACAGCCAGCAATGCTGGCTGTGGAATTCTGGGAGTTGAAGTCCACATGCCTTAAAATTGTCAAGGTTGAGAAACACTGACGTAAAGGCTTGTTCCTTACAAACAGTTGTACTAAACTGGCAATTACCTGGAGGGTGAGGAGGGTATTTAACAATAAACACCTGAGTGGGCCTTCTGCAGTGCTATAATTCCCATTCAGGTGTTCTGGAGGGTTCTATGGTTGATGCCCATTTAGGAGGTGTTTGGTGTGCACACATAAGCATATGGATTGTCGATCCATCAAATAGTTTTTAATGAAACCTGCCAAGTGGAAAATGATGACCATCAGCAATAGTGCATTGTAGTAAGAACTCATTCCCTATGTTTCTTTGCATCTGCTTTTCAGTGGTTCCAAGAGGAAACGAAAAGCTTCCCAAGAACAGGCTTGGGAGCACAACATTCTTAAGAATTAAGCCTTGGGGGAACAAGGGCCAGAGAAGTCTGAGATACCAGTACAGTGAAGGAGAAAGCAGAAATACTGCATGTTTGAAATACTGCATAGCTTGGGAAGTATAAATTGCTCACAATTGCAAAAGAGAGGGAATGCTAACAGAGTAAGGGACTGGTAATCTGATTCCATCTTGTACTTGTCCATTCTTTAATTCATCTTATATCACTTATATCCTTCAGGATGATAAGGCAACATAAATCTCTTTCCTATTTCCATGTTATTCTTACAAAGCCCTGTTAGCCTAAGTGACAGTCACAAAATAAACTAGTGAACTAAATGTCAAATGAGAATTGGACCCTGATCTAATACTAATTCTGCTAACTACTGCAAATCTCTGTATGATAAGTCAAGGAATAAGGCAAACCTAATTAAATTTTTAGAGTTTCAATGTAGCAGAAGCATGGTCAAAGTTCTTTTACTACAATTTCAGATTTTAATAGACTAATGCAATGCAGGGAATGTTAACTTGCCAAAAAACATTCTCAGTTTGCTACCGGTAGTTAATGGGTTTGATAACTTCTTAAAAACAATGCAATGGTATTCTTCTATCCTGTGAGAAATTCTTACATAATGAAATGCATCCATTATTTTCATGCTCAACATTCAATATACTGCACGCTTGCTCTCATAAGGAACTGTGTGCTCCACATGGTTGAGTCCAGTCTCCACCCATTTCTGATTTGAGTACCAACTCCACCCAAGAGTTTAAAAATTCATTATAGCAAACCTCTGCATACACATCCTACCTAAAACAGCTTCTAGTACTCTGCACGTTTAGCCAACATATGATTGATGTGTTGCCAGGAATTCAAAGGGATGGTGAGGGAAGATAAAATTGGTTTGAAAGAGGTTGAATGAGGCAGGATGGAGAACATGAAAAAATAAATGGCAATTCTTTAAACAGTTTAAGTATGCAGCTTGGAATATGTTCTGTTTCCTCCCAAACAGTAGCATCTTTCAGTTCTTCCTAGGCTCAGATGAAACAATTGTCTTAAGTCCCACGTATTGGTCTAAAGAGGTCGGTGCGGCACTTGTTCCACCCATACTACCTTCTTCTGCTCATCAGCGACAGCCACACGGACACAGCTGTTGAGACCGTCGAGGTCACCCCAGGCCTCAGGAGCAATGATACGATAAAGGCAGGACACTGTCTCCAGCTGGGTCTCGTCTTTCCGGCCACTCTCCAAAAGTTGCTCCTCGGTCGCTCCAAGGCGCTGAAGAGCTTTCCTGAAATTCAAGCCATTTAGGTAAGGAAGTCAGAATTTGGAGCTTACTCACAAAGCATGTTTGTGCGCGTGCGAAGGAAAGGTTGAAGAACGGTGGCCACAGGAGAAAGAATTGCCAATATGGTGGATAAACACACACTATGTGCCAAATGAAGTGATTTTAGGTGCATCTTTGGTGATTAAAAATAATTGGATAGAAATTCTGCCAGAGAGACATGCAAGTCATCAAAGTAGCAGTACTTACTTGATTTTCTTGGCATTCTTCTCACCGATGGTGATGAGAATAATGATGGGATAAATGTCCATTGTCAGAAGTTCTTGCACACTCTCCAGGCCCAGATCCAGCCAGGCATGTACATTCTAGAGATAGAATGAGATGTATAACTGCAAAGATACCACCAAACAATATTTGTAGTCCTAAGGAAATACGCATCTTAATCCCTCACCCGATATAACTGCATCTGTGCCCAAATACAACATCTGTTGTTGCAGCCTCTAATACCTTTTGCATTAACTGCTCCAGATCCCATCGAGGAACACAAGAGCTGCCATTCAACTCTTTGTTTTCATGGAAGGTTTCTGTGTTCTGAGTGTCTGCAAGAGCAGGAAGGACAAAAATGAGAGGGCATAGTTCTGAACAATTGTAGAATCCAAACTAAATCTCTTTTTCTTATGTTTCGTTAAAAGTAATGTTTGGATACATGAGAGAATGAGAAAATCTAGTATCAAGAAATATTCTATGTTCTAGAACAAGATAATTATTTGAACAGGAACTGGTAACTCAAAGGTGCTTTTTCCAAGTATGTGGGTATATGCATAATTTTTTCTCATGTTTATGTAGTGTATATTGGAAGTGGTTACCCTTTGAGAGCTGAAAGCAACAAAATTTCATTTTAATGTATGCTGATTAGTGTACATTTAAAGTGACAATAAAATTATTCTGTTCTGTTCCGTTCCGTTCCATTCTACTCTACTCTACTGCTTTTTGAAAAAGCACCTTTGAGACAAACATGACCTGAATGATGGAGAATCTCCATAGACAAGAACTGCAAAGTTTATTGTGAGCCAATGCACTCTATTCTAGTTCCATCAGCTAGACATTTCCACTAACTTTGTCTCAAGTTCAGATGCTGAGTTTTCCAGAACTTAAACAATATTTTTCTGCAAAATTCCACCAAACCTACCTGACCCTTGTATACCTGATGGACATTTTTCGAATTCCCTGGAAAGGCATAGCTTGTCAGCCAGAATCTTCCTCAAAAGTGCTGGCACCACAAGTACTGGACGTGGCTGCCCAGGTCTGTAATGCCTGACAAAAGTGTATGGCATCAGACTGACACAATTCCTGGGATTCACTAGAAGGGAAAGAATAAAGCAATCAGAGAAATAAATGCTTGTGGATTTCATCCACTGCTTGTTTTTTTTTTATTTCTACTTATATTTTAAGAAAGCATATTTGAAGGCATTTATTAAATTGCCGCAATTAAAGATTCTTTAGTGATATTGTCAGGAATAGAAAAAACTAGAAACACAATAGCTGCAGTGGGTCTGTAATAAGTAACCTGGTTACCACAGCAAAATGGTTTTTTTTAGAAAATGGTCAAGCTATCTAGAAAGTATCAGAGACTTTTTTAAATTAGCCAATTAATTAGTTATCCCCAATAGATGCTTTAGAGTGCAATCCTTGGCATGTATTCTTTAAAAAAAGAAAGAAAAGCTCACTGTGTTGAATTTACCTAGATAAATATTTAAAGAGGTTGTAACCTGTGATAATTTTCAACAACTATAAACAATTTTGCAGTAGTTGAACTTGCCTTTTGGCTTGTTTGACTCTGAAAAACTACATTCCATAGCTGACCAAAGTGGATTGATCCTGTTGCCTGTGCTCACAATACGGACCAATTTGCGTTGCGAACTGGAATTCTAAGGGCAAAAGAGAAGGTGTTTTATTAAACTTAGAATGTATAGAGCCAGCCCAGGAGTTATGGCAGTAGTTAGCTGAGCAATTATAGGAGCAATGCTCCTATAGAACAATGTCCACAAAGGGCTTTCATGCTAAGCCTTTGTCTCAAGTAATTCTCATCCAGATGCCTCCCACATATTAGTAGAAGAACAAGTCCTATGATAGTGCAGTGTATCTCGTGCTCCAGATTGTATTGTTAGAGTTCTCTGGGCTGCAGTTTGGGATTACTACTAAAATATCGTCAGTGCAGGACATACAGGGGATGTGAGGTTGTGCAGTATACAATAACAATAGCACTTAGGCTTATATACCGCTTCATAGTGCTTTACAGCTCTCTCTAAGTAGTTTACAGAGTCAGCATATTGACCCAACAATCTGGGTCCACATTTTACCAACCTCGGAAGGATGGAAGGCTGAGTCAACCTTGAGCCGGTGAGAATCAAACCACTGGCAGTCAGCAGAATTAGCCTGCAATACTGTATTCTAACCACTGCACCACCATAAGTCTACATCTGTTAATTGCCCCTTGGTTAGAGTGCCATGATTCAAAGAATTCTTTTTGAATTTTTTGTTAATTCTAAAATTGCTATTCCCATCCATTTCCTAGGTTGTCTGTGTGGAGGGAGATCAGTGAAGTATGGAGTTCCTCTTCCTTACCTCCATCTTCATCCAGCTTGGTGGAAATGCATTTTTGTAATTTAGTTAGCAGTCTAAATCAACTTGCAGATTTAACTGCCTAAAGCAAAGTGAAACGTTGCCTCATTACCTTCCGGGAAATCATGTTTTGGGCCAATTCTTGAATGAGGGCAATGAGTTGCTGTTGTGCCCTGTATCAAAGAAACAGGGACAGAAATGTATAAGGCAGAAGAAAGCAGATATGCTTCTACATTAGATAGACAAGAATGTACTCCCTTTGGACCTATTGAGATGACCATACTCACTGGAAGTAGTTGGGGATGGTACCGGCATCCATGTCTTTCATGGTATAAGGATTCACCTGGCAAGCACTCCACTGAGATTGGCCTTCATACACAGTGTCAGTGACATGCAGAATATTATGGCAATCTACTGAGAGTTCCCCAGGACCCTGTTTCTCAAGGCATAGGTTGGATCGGATATAGAAGGAGTCACCAGATGTCACCAGCTTTGAGTTCAGGTCAGTCAGTAATTTCTTGTAACCTAGTAAGATGAAGTTTGTTGGAAACTGTGAATCTAAGTAGCAATAGCACACGTCAGGTGGGACTGAGGGTAAATAAGTGAGAGCAGAGTTACTTCCCAAACAGGTCCTTTGCCTTCCATATTCGTGTCCAGTGAGATACTAAAATCAGCTGAATACATTCTGAGGCCCAATCAAGAGTATACTGTATATCCAATTTCCAATTCATCTTTAGGATTCAGGAAAGAGAAACTAGAAATCCCAGGAGTGTTCAGGAATTTCCAAAATCACATTATTCTGTCTTTTTCATAATATGTGACCAGAAGGCACTGTGTACTCTCAAAGCCATCCAATTAGTGCCAAAGGTGAGGACCTCTTAGATTGGCTCTAATTACTCCCTTCATACACTGGATCGGTCAACGTCATCTATTGCACCAGCTCGGGTGCTGGAAGCCCCAAGCACTAAGTTCCTCAGAATTTTGCTTATTAGGACCTATCAGAAAACCACCCCACCATCCAAAAGCTACGAATAGAATAGAACAGGGGTGTTAAACTGCCGGCCCGCAGGCCAGACGCATCACGCGGAAGCCGCGCCCACCCTATCGCCGGCAATGGCAAAACTGCCCCAATAGGTTGCGCGACGTCACATGACATCGCGAGTTTGACATGTCTGGAATAGAAGAAGGCACCTCCTGGCTAGCATTCTCAGTGCTTACCCTGGCTAAAACTTATTCCCATTTTCTTGATTTCTCAACTGATTTTATTTAGGATTTGGAAAAAACATAAATGCTGGGAAGGAATTCCTGCATGGAAACACTGAATAGATTCTCCTTTATACTAATTATAATGGAACATGATCCACTCTCTCATTCTCAAATATTATTAAATCTTTTACATTAATTTGAGTGGTATAATACAGGAAAGCTTCTTCTTGTTTTCCACTATGCCACCCTTAAGGGTACTCACAAATCTACTATTTGCCTTACTTCATTGCAGAATCCCACTAAGAGGGAGAAATACCCGATCACCAGCATGCTTGAATAATACTTTTTTTTATGACTTTTGTACTTTGAAGCTATCATGTAGGCCAGGGATAGATGGTGGAAGTTATCAACAAAGCCCAATTTCTATTAACTGTATGGCTTATCACAGTGGTGGCGAACCTATGGCACAGGTGCCAGAGGTGGCACTCAGAGCCCTCTCTGTGGGCACATGCGCCGTCACCCCGGTCCAAGGCCTTCAGCTGGGTTTTATAAAACCTTTTCGCTTTAGGCCTCCGCTGCCATGTGCAAAAAAAAAAAAAAAGGTTCAGTCGCTCAATTTCAACTTCTCGCAGGAAAAAAAAAGATCTTACAAAGTTGAAATTGATTGATTGAACTTTTTAGTCCCACCCAGTCTGCCGTTACCACCGCAGCCACGGCCACCCAATGGGCCACACTTACCCAATGGGCCACACCCACCCGGCACCCGACGATGCATAAGTGGGTTTTGGGTTGCAGTTTGGGCACTCAGTCTCTAAAAGGTTCGCCATCACTGGCTTATCATGAGGTCTAATAGAAGTCATAGCTCAGCCACCTTTAGAGAGACAGACAATAGCCCTTCTCCAAGGCAAGCAAATATCCTTACCTTCCATGTTGTGCTTCACAGACAAGCAGCAAAATCCATTCACTTTTTCCAGGACCCAAAGAGCCTCCTCAAGAGTTGAATCTTCTAAGACAGCTTTGAAACCTGGTTCCATGACTCCATAATCCACCTATACATTCAAAGAACTTGAAATGTTGATCAAAGAGACTCTGTTTGAGGAAGTCAAACACCTGCAACCTGGCTCAGCTCAGAGACAAGAAAGACCTTTCCCACGTTAATCATACTTTTACGGAAATGGTAACAGCTTGACAATACAGAAGGTTTTACAATGGAACTGACAGCTGAACTACATAGCTTAGAGTAGAGTTTCATTCATTTTATGTCCCATAAAATGAGACACGAGACATAAAATTATGGGACATGATTCGCTGTTCAGTAAAATCTCATTGTGACAATTTCTCAGCTACTACCTTGAAATTAGGCCAGTTTGGATGTATGAATAAATCTAAATCCTTCATAATGTGTAAGTAATTATATTATTTATTATTTTATCCCAAATTATATATGTAATGCAAGATGGCAAACATAGCTAATCCTTCTGCCTCCTATTTTCCCCAAAACAACAACCCTGCGAGGTGAGTTGGGGCTAAGAGAGAGTAAATGGCCCAAAGTCACTCAGCTGGCTTTCCTGCCTAAGAGAGGCCTAGAATTCAGTTTCCTGGTTTCTAGGGCAGCATCTTCACCACTGTACCAAACTGGCTCTCTTCTTCCTAGCACATGTGGTTCTCAACCTTTTTAATGTCGCGACCCCAACCGGTCGTAAGTCGAGGACTAAAGCGGTCATAAGTCGAGGACTAAACCGGTCGTGAGTCGAGGACTACCCAACCGGTCGTAAGTCGAGGACTTTCCTTGCCCGGGAGCGCCGCGCATGCGTGGTTCCGCCCCCTGCGCCGGCCAAGGCGTAGCTGGCAAGCGGCAGAGACGGAGCAGGCCGACCACCAGCTGGCCCAGCTCAAGGGAGGTAAGGCACCCGCCGGAAAAGGGGGAAAAAAATGGCGGACAGCCTTGCTTGGCGACCCCCGTGAAATGGTCGATCGACCCCAAATGGGGTCGCGACCCATAGGTTGAGAACCGCTGTGTTAGTGCATCCTGCCCAATCATTCCCATTTGATTCTCATATAAGCAAAAATAGCAAAGCAAAACAATGGATTTTTGCCTATGGTTTGCTTAGTATGATATCTGAACTGGGATTCATGGCCTTTGTGCTCCTTGACTTAATAGAAAAGCAACAGTCAACCATTACCTTTCAAATATAAAACTAAACAAACTGTGGGAGGTGGTTCCCTGGTTTCTTTAACCACTCACATTACAGAAAAAACTATGCAAAAGGAGTTAAGCAGTAAGCTTCTTTTTAATAATAAGCTAAAGCTCTGGCTTTACTTTCCAATAAATTAATTTGTTCCAAGCTAATTATAAAAAAATTTACCCTGAAGTATTCCAGTGTTGTGTCACCCTGAAAATTTCACCATCGCTGCTCTGACTGGCTGAGTAGATTCTGAGCTTTTCAGAAGCTGTGATTCTAGTTCAATGAATGATGGCAAAACAATCTTACATTGTCTCAGAAATGGCCAGATTGGCAGGGCTGAATTCAGGGAACTAAAGTCTATGCAGCTGAAAGATATCCAGACTGGAAAAGATCCACAAGACTTTCCAGTACAGGGATGACATTTTCCCAGCCCTAAAACTGCTAATGAATCCCCTGAGGACTACTATGGAATTTTTATAGCAACCACGATCCATTCTATGGCCTAATGCTGCAGGCTTGCTGGAAGTACCTTCAGCACCACTTAGAATGCTTTACTTTTTGTATTTTGTTTTCTTTCTCAGGCACTGATTGCATGTCAGCTGATATAAAATCTTGAGCTTTTCCTTTAGACAGGGATAGGGAGAGAGATGGTGTTAGAATGACAAACGTATCCAGAGAGAAATATGTCATCTTTATACAAATACCTACACTGTGGAGTTTTTTTTTCCAGATGAGCAGCTTTTCTGTTTCCCTATTCTTCTCAATCTAGTTAAAACACGCTTGAGATTGTGACTGGCTGTTAAGGATGATTTGCACGTCTTTTCAGCCAACCAAACACTGTGAGCATTGTCCCTTTCTGACTCAGAACAGAGCACAGAGAACTGCCACAATCAGTGTTTGTTAGCTGCCCTTTCAAGCTGGCCCATAACTGGATGCCTTGTCCTGTCTCCTTTGATTCCATTAAGTCGACAGCTTAAACAAATCCTTCCCCTTTTTTCACAACCAGAAAATAAAACAATAACCACTCAACCTCTTCTTGATGTATAGTGCAATTTTTTATGATCATTTATCCATTGTTTGTGGGAAATCCTAGAGGTAATCTAGTAACCAAATCACTGAAAACCTTCAAAAGCTTATTATCGTTGTCTATAGTGGCAAACTTACATCATTGTCAACCCCTGTAATCTATAATGTTGCCCTGCTAGCAGTTCTGCATTTGAACCACTTTTCTTAACTTTGATAGAATCTATAAGAGAAGCCAACAAGTTGAGATGTAAAACAGGAAAACGGGAAAACAGACTATTCCTTAAAGCACAAGGTAGCAATATATTGCAATTTAAACTGCGGAAACAGCACTAATGGCAAGATACACCCCAACTGCAAAGCCCTAGCTCAGGTGTGATCAGCAGCTGGTTATGTTCTTCTAGTGCCAGCACTGCATCATCTGGTAGAGCCCACTGTCCCTTAGAGATCTTGCAGAAATGTAGAACATAGCATACAACAAAGTTGTAGGAATGTCTTACCAACACAATTTGCTGGCCTGGTGACAAAGACATCTCATCAGCAATAGATCCAGGAGTGACTCGATGAATGAAGATGCCAGTCTGGTTGCCTCCAGTGATGCTGATCTGCTCCAACAAGGCATCAGCTTGGAAGGCAATAGTTGTGATACGGCTTGGAAAGCGCTGGGCAAGTCGGCGGCGCATGGGTACACTAAGAGGAGAACAAAGCAGACAGGATAAAGTCCATATAGGTTCTGGCTCTTCCCACTGATGCATCTCTCCAACTTTAGACTGGCTTCTATGCCGGTTTTAACTGAGCAGAAACACTTATCTGTGGCTATTCAATGTGAAGATTAAATCAAATTTAGATCAAGGAAAGCTATTATGGACTTGAAATGTCCATCATCAGATATTATATATCAGTGGCAGGGAATATTTTGGGATTGATTTATATATTTGAATTTTTTATAGTATGTTATGGATATTTGCATGAAATGGCTATAATAGGGAGGGTTGCCTATAATAAAATAGTATGTATGGCCAATTACAAATATCTGTTTACCTATGACAGAGTGGTAGTCAATTGCTCCCTACTTTGTAGGCTCTCTCGCTCCAGTTTACTCTTGCTATTTTATTCTCATCTTTTTTGCTGGGCTTGTTTGCAGGCATTTGTCATTTTTTTTATTTCTTAGAATGCTGAAAGGGCCAGAGGCCATATTTAAATTAAAAGTGGCGCTTTGCTTTACTCTGCAGGCTGTCAGCTTCCTATTAAAAATATTTAAGTAGCTTTTAAAAATATGGGGCAGAGGAAGAAAACTAAGCAGGTGCTTTGACCATTGTAAATATAAAACTTTAACATTTTCCTGCCATCTAGTGGCTACCAGATTTTGCTGCCCACTCTAGTTTTAAATAATGGTACAGTACCTTGGCAGTTGTTCTGCATAAATCAAGCAAATGACACATCTCTAATCTCTACTGGACATGAATAGGCAACACTCAAGAGAGCAGGGCAATAATGGCCTGTAGGCACGCTTTTATTTAAACCAGGCGTATTCATTTGCAGAAAGTAGCCACAATGGGAAAGGGTTTGTCAGAGACCTGGAGTAAAAGACTGTTTCTTTGCCACACATTAATAGACATAAAAGGACACCAATAATGCTCTGAAGCAATGCCTCAAAAGAACAGAGGAAATAATCAGAACACAAGGTCATTTCCAAGACCTCACACTTTACCCCTTAAAGAAACCTTCTGTGAACATATACAGATACAATCGAGCCCAACATTTCTATTGCTAAGCAAAACAGTTGTTAAGTGAATTTGGCCCATTTCATGATCTTTCTTGCCACAGTGGTTAAGTGAATCACTGTAATTGTTAACTTAGTAACATGACCGTTAAGTGAATCTAACTTCCCCATTGACTTTGCTTGTTGGAAAAAGATAATCACAAGACCCTGGGACACTGTAACTGTCATCAATACATGCCAGTCGCCAAGTGTCTAAATTTTTATTATGTGACCATGCTGTAACCACTGTGTAAAAAATGGTCATAAGTCACTTTTTTTCAATGCCGTTGAAATGGTCACTAAATGAATGGCTGTAAGTTGAGGATTACCTGTACTTATATATACAGATCCATGACTCTGAGTTACTCTTAAATAGAAGTAATTATGTCTATAGAATCACACATTTTCTTTGTTGCCTGAATAAAAAATTATTTATACCTTTAATATTTGCCTTCTGTAGATTCCTTGGCTAACAATCAGTTTGTCGTTGAGTTACTCCTCACACTTATGGATATTGTAGTTGTCAAAACAGTGACAGATACAGATTGCCTCCCTTCATTAAAAAAAAAAAAGCAAGCTTCTGGCTTTCTATATGAAAAAAAGTGGGAGGAAACAGACACAGGTTTTGCCTCCCTGAATTGCCTATATATTGCCTGTTAATGCAGCCTTTCATTGTGTTGGCTTTTTTGGCAGCTCAGCACACTGCTGGCTCATATTTAAGTGATTATCCACTAGGACTCCAAGATCCGTCTCACAGTTACTACGATTGAGCGCGGTACCAGCTATACTGTACCAGTGCATTTGGTTTTTCTTGCCTAAATGTATGTAGAACCTTACTTTTTTCACCATTAAATTTCATTTTGTTAGCACCCAATGTTCAAGTCTGTCAAGATCCTTCTGTATCTTAAGCCTATCTTCTGGAGTGTTGGCTATTCCTGCTAGCTTGGTGTCATCTGCAAATTTGATGAGTTCCCCATCTATCCCCTCATCCAAATCATTGCTGAAGATGAAGAGCACTGGGCCTAAAACAGAGCCTTAAGGTACCCCACTGCATACTTCCCTCCATGTAAATCAGTTCCATTGAGGACCATACGCTGAGTATGGCCGGTCAGCCAGTTACAAATCCATCTGGTGGTGATGCTGTCTAACCCATATTTTTCTATCTTATCAAGTAGTAGGTTGTGGTCTACTTTTATCACATGCCTTGCTGAAGTCCAAGTAAATTATATCCACAGCATTCCTCTGGTCCACTAATTTTGTCACCTGGTCAAAGAATGCAATAAGATTTGTCTGGCATGATCTGTTTTTGACAAACCCATTGTCAACGCTGCAAATACTGTATATTCTTGCTTTGACAATATGCAGAACTGTCTGGTATTTTTATAGTTGGCTTTTGGTAATGACTTTGTTTGCCTCTAGGTGTTCGCTGATTCGTTGCTTGATTATCTTTTCCAGAATCTTCCCAAGTGTTGAGGTGAGGCTGTTAGGTCTGTAGTTTCCTGGAGCTATTTCCCCCCCCCCTTTTTTTTTTTTGAAGATGGGAACTGCATCAGCTCTTTTCCAGTCCTCTGATAGTTTGCCAGTGTTCCAGGATCTTTGAAAGATATAGTTCAGTGGTTCTGAGATCACATCTGCCAGTTCCTTCAGAACTTTGGGGTGTAGTCCATCTGGTCCTGGTGATTTGAACTCGTCTAGGGTGGACAGGAGCTCACTTACCATTTTCTTGCCTATTTTAACTTGCGTTTCTAATCTGTTTTTTGATAGGTTGGAGTGTTTCTTCCCTTTGTGTAAGACGGATGCAAAAAATGAGTTAAGTAGTTCTGCTTTCTCCCTGTGGCTTGTCACCTTCTTGCCACTTTCTCCCACTAATGGACCAATCGTTTCCTTGACTTTTTTCTTGTTTTTTACATGTTGAAAGAAGCTTTTTTTGTTATTTTTGACCGTAGTACATTATAAAATAAAACCATGTCACTGGAGTCTGTGTGTTTACCTCTCAGAGATGCAAGGGTCTACGTGGAGCCAGAGGGAAGTGCTATCTGTAAGAAAGATACATTCGAACACATGAGAGCAAAGCAATCAGTGGTTGGTTTTTAGCCCAGGACTAGTAAATAATATTCAACACATGCTCATTGTATTTTTCCCTGCCTTGCTAGATATGAGTTCCCAATTTTTTTCTCCTTAAGGAAGAAAAACAATGGGAAGAAAATTGAACATGGTTTTCAAGAGCAAAAGTGGAAATCGGTTTTCCATATTGTAGTGGATTATAGTAGGAGAAAAAGTATAGGCTTTCCAGGTCTTCCCTAATTTTGGCCAAGCTGGCTAAGTATCCAGAGGTCCAAAAGCTCTGGAAAGCACCAGGCTGATTTGTATCTTCCCTCCCCCCCCTCTTTAACACAAATTTAAATCTGAACGACATCTTTAAAACTAATTTGCTGTTACTTATGTTATGAATTTGCTTTCACATATGTGGACTTTAGCAAATAGATCCTTCCAAGTGGCACTGCTAGAATTTCTTTTGGACCAAAAAAAAGCAGGTTCACAAATATATTAAGGAGGGCATTTCTTCCTTCCTCTTCCACAGGCCAGAAAAAACAAGAAAAATGTTTTCCCTGTGGGAAACTCTTACCATCTCTCCCCATGTCGTATTCAAAAGAGGAATCCCTCCCTTTCTCTTCAGCTGAGGTGAGAGAAAACTCCTCATCCAGGAACTCCTGAGAACTGCTTCAGGAAGAGACATAAAAGAGAGGGAAATAACAACATGTGAATGGAAAAAACAAAAGCTGTCAGAGTTTTCCCATTCTTTTTGGAGGCTGTGAGGATAGTCAAGAGCATTTTCTGAAGTGACTTCCAGACTGAAGGCCTGGTGTGACTTGGAACTGCCTTGGATGGGCATTTTATTCTGAGGGGAACCTGGGCCACAACCTTTATTTGACAATCTATTGTACAGGGAGCCCTCAACTTACAACCATTAGTTTAGTTCTGTTTAAAGTTACAATGGCACATGGTCAAACTTTGGACGCTTGGCAACTGGCATGTATTTGTGACAGTTGCAGTGTCCCGGGGTCACATGATCCCTTTTGTGACCTTCTGGCCAGCAAAGTCAATGGGGAAGCCAGATTCACTTAACAACCATGTTAACTAACTTAAAAGTGCAGTGATTCATTTAACAACTGTGGCAAGAAAGATCATAAAGTGGGGCAAAATTCACTTAACAACTATCTTGCTTAGCAACAGAAATGTGGGAGTCATTTATGGTCATAAGTTAAGGACCATAGTATTGAATACTTCAGAAGTGTGGGCCAGGGCACTTGCTCTCTTTTCCCCTTTTCCAAGCTCTTAGCAAACCATTGTCTTTTTAAATGTTTAATTGAAAGTGAGGTCCATCATAGCTAAATGACTGACACTCTCTAAATCAGGTAGAATGATGGGAGAAACATTCAAGGTAGGAGTCCTTTCAGATGTGTCTCTCCTTCCAGCCATACCTTATCTCAATTACTTATAGGAAAATGATGAATCTTCTTTTTCATTATTATTTTATATGTGTCTGAATTTTACTTGTATTTCATTTTTATAATTATTGGACATTTCTCTATGTGATACATAATACCATACATGATTGGACTGTTATTTTTTTAAAAAAAATAAAGAATATGTCAAGAATTGTTTCTCTTTTGTGTGTGGGGGGGGGGAGGGAGGACACTCCAACAAAGTCAAATCAGACATTTTCAGAATTTTTGGCATGCCAGGACCAAGAAGTTTTCCTCAGTGATCTAGTTCAAAGGATAAAGGGATATGTCTTTTGGCCTTTTGAGACACATTTTAAAGTTCAAAAGATCACCATAGCTGTTTCAGTCATGAGCCAGGGATATTCTTAGTCACATCTCCATATTATTTATTTGATTGAATATATAATTCGACATATATTATTTTATGTTACATATTATTTTATATTATACTGTATAAATGAAAGCTTTAGAAATGCAACAGACTGACAAAGAATTGTTACCACTTAGATTGTTTGTAAGAAATAACAATTCAATTTGCACAATTACTTTCAACATTCTCTTATTTCCTCTGTGCCCAGAATGGCCATCCTAAATTTTAAGTGTTGCATGCAGCTTCCAAACAGTATTGGTGAGCCTCCACCTCTCACAAACCTCTTTTGATTACATTGCAGTGAAATGGACTGTCAAGAAACATAGCATCATTGTATGCAGCTTTAGGATATTTTTAACCTGTTAAATCCTTCCAAGATGAGGGAAAACAGCAATAACAATAGCACTTAGATTTATATACAGTGCTTTATCGCACTCTCGGAGAGGTTTACAATGTTAGTATATTGTCCCCAACAATCTGGGTCTTCATTTTACTGACTTCAGAAGGATGGAAGGCTAAGTCAGCCTTGAGCCAGTCAGGATTGAACTTCTAGCTGTGGGCAGAACTAGCCTGCAATGTTGCATTCTAACCACTGCGCCACCACAGCTCCTCCAGAAACAAAACTGGAAGCCCTGTCACAGGATATTCATCATCCACTATTACAAAGTTACCCACCTTGTTGTTAACCTGTCATAAATAACAGTTAACAGAATAACAGTGTTGGAAGGAACCTTGGAGGTCTTCTATTAGAATAGGTCCATTTAATTCTAGTGGAACTAAATACCTGAATGATTGGAGATTAGATTTCATTTCACAGAATCCAATGGAACATGAAGACTTAAAAGAGTCAGATTTTACCTCTCAACATTGTGAGAGATAAACAAGTGAAACATTTGAGCCCAGCACAGAAAAAAAAAACCTAGAATGTTCTTTGTCGTATCTGCAAACTCAGCCTAGCACAAAATATGATATACCTCCACAAAAACCTGAAATAGTTACCTCCAAGAAAGTGAGTTGTCTTGCATGGCTCTTCTCTGTAGAGAAAGTTTACAAGGCGGGATTGGGCTGCATGATCGGAAACTGTCCCTTTGTTCATGACTTGACCAAGACTACAAAATAAAAGGATAGTCAGGTCATAAGTACCGTCCATTGTGATTGAACTCAAATTTCCCCATTCAGAGCTATTCCAAAGTTTTCCCTGTATAGCTTTGCACAGCAAACCTTTGGTCAACTTCACGAGCAGGAGTCACCATCCCTCCTTACCCATGAAATTAAAGAAGATACAAAAGTGTGAGGTGGCGGGTGGAGGATTGAAATGCACACCTCTGATGTGCTCATCAAGCTGTCCTGACTGTCTTCCCGAGGATAGATGGCATGCATTCGTACTAGGGGCTGCTTTCTCTTTGGACAATGGTCCTTGGGTTCAATGATGGGAGGCCCACTCCTTGGTACCTAAGGAAATAGAAAAGGTCCCTTCAGAAGGATATCTTGATTTACGAGACAGAGAAGAGTCTGTGAGGCTTACATGGCAAACCACCATCTTTCATATGTCGTGATTGCCAACAGATGACCCATAGATAACTGGCTTTCACTTCTCACAATAATTTCGATCAACCGAGGATTTCACGCAATGCTGCTTTTTTTTTTTTATAAAATAAAGTGCTGTAGATTAAGTCACCAGCCTTAGCTATACCCTTGACACATGAAGTATTTCCTGCTAATAATAGGGATAGTATCAGTTGTAACACATATTGGGCAGTATACCACAAGTGCATGCAAAGCCCAGTTTCATCCCAAGCATGCTCATGCTATTCCGTCCTAGTTAGAATATATAATCTAGTCCAAATGTTGCAAGTCAGTGTACCTTGCAAACCACCTAGGAGATTCACACAGTGCATTAATATCCTGTCCGATGAAAGTGTAATTCAGTGAATCATGAAAGAGAACAGTGTGAAGGTCTGTAAAATGACCTTGGGAGACAGGAGGAAGAGTCAGCAGGTAAGACAACCATCATGCAAAAGATATATTTCAGCCCACAGAAGCAGAAGGGACCCTCCCTAGTTTTCTGCAAAGTAAAAGAGGGGAGAAATACTTTCAGATTTGCAAGATTCTGTTACGGTAATCTCACAATAAAGATTATGCTAGTACTTATTATTTATGGTCCTTATCTTGAAGGAAACAGCAATTTAAAAAGAAATTAAATAGGAAAATTGAGAACACAAAATAAAATTCCATTTATTCTATAATAACTGCCTTTTGAATTTTGTGAAGCAGGCGTTCAAATATTAGGATAGCGCTAGAGGCATTTGGGAAAGTACAGATTTCTCCCTTTCTCTCCTAAGCCCAACCATGATCATAACTTACAGTAAACACTAAATCTCCCATGCTGGCTTTTTTCCTGAGTTCACAAATTTCATTTGTGAGCTCAAACACTTTACGACGAAGTGAATCTTTCTCCAGGAGGCTTTGGGAAATTTCCAACTGGGCAGTGTCCCTGGCATTGTAGGCCTACAGGATTTAGATAGAGATACACTACATAAGAAGGTTTTAGGAGAAACAAAGACAGAAATAAGCTATAGGTAACAAGAAGCACATTTCATGTAGTAATTAAAACTTAGGGACAGCAAGAATTAATACAAAGAAGGGGGCATACTATAGTATTATAGTAACCCTAATAATACTATAGTAACTTTAATATTTGATTGTAGCATTTGTAGAATTGTAGCATCTGACATATTGAACAACTGGAAAGCTGCATGAAGCCTAGATTGCAAAGTACAAAATTAAATAAAAATCTCTTTAGGGGACCAAAGGTACTGAGTTCTACCAGTGAACTTTATACGACATAAACTATTTAAGTTGGCAATCACCATAAAGTTCAATCATGTTAAGATCTCTGCTAACAAGACAGTTTCTCATCTTTTGACAACCTTTTTGTCACTTTGATTGAAAAGCTGTCATTTCATAATCACATTTTCTAATACCTGATCTCTTTCTTTCTGTAGATCAGCTATTTGAGCCTGAAGGGCGCTGATTTGCTCCTTGTAGATCTCACAGTCTACCTTCATCTTTTGACATTCAATTAAAGTATTTTCTTTTTCTTCCCAACACTGCATAAAAACACAAATACAGCAACATGAAAGTATATAGTCTTGGCATCATATTTTTTTTTTGTATTTAGGACCCTTTGCTCTTATTACATGTAATATTGGCAAGTCTTACAAAAACAGAGTAGCCTAATATGGCCTAAATTCTCTTTAACCTCCTATTACAATCTGATGTCTGAGAACAAAGATGAAAACTTTGTATAATTTGTAAGCCACCCACAGTTATCTTGTACGGGAGATGGATGACATAGAAATTTAATAAATACATAAATAAAAACAATTTGCCTATAACCACCTTGCAAGCACACGGCAACAATGCTGTTGAAGACTTCGGGATTACTGACTCTTATATTAGGATTATAATGCTTTCTGTATGTAAAAAAACCAACATTACAAAATATCTACTCTTCTTTAGCCCTTTTAGATCATATCAAATAAAGTCATTGTTCTTAAACAGGGTTGTCCTTGAGCACTGAAAAAGGACTGATCTTACTGCAATTAATATACTTTTTATTTTCACATGTCTGCTGCCATATACATAAGAGAGGAGCTACTTCCAGATCCCCAGTTGTGTAGGGTAGGCACAAAGGAGAGTGGCAATTTCTGAAAGTATAGAAGATGCCTCTCCTAGGCACAGAAAGAGACTTTCTCCCTCCCTCTTGCATAGGAGCAGGTAACTCTTCAGGTAGCTTGGCATTCTCACCTGTTTTCGCTGATTCTCAGCAAGTGCTGCTTGCTCTCTCAGTGAGTGAAGTCGATTTAGCAATTCCTGTTTGCCTTCCAGAGCATCATCAAGGTTCTGCTCTAGAATATCTTTCTGTACCTGGGCAGGTAAGGCAGGCTTATTAGAGAAAGCTTTTTCATCCCAACCCCTGTCCCATGCCACACCTAGAGAGAGATTGGGGTGCCCATATGGAGGAGACCCTCAAGTTTGCCATCTAACTGAAGCCTGAAAAGAACATTATGCAACTGTAGGAGACATACACAAAGGCATGCTAAGTCTTGATTAAATGGGCTGAAAAATATCTTTTGCTCCACATTGTGCAAAAGTCTTTGGCTTACCTTGGCCAAGCAAGCTATGGACATGCTACCTCCTGCAAACTCCTGTGGTTTTCTTCACAAGTTACCTCCCCTAGCTTGCCCCAAAGAAGCCTGAAACTGTTATCTGGTGAAATTACTAATAAGTCTGTGTTATAGATCTCTTATCCTCTCTATTATTCCTAGGATTATTAGGAAAGGATAGGAACATAGCTGACAACTTCTTTTACCATACTGAAGGTTTCCAGCTCCAACAGTGACTTGAGATGCTCGTTCTCTTCTCTCAGTTTTAAGAGCTCATCTGTCTGCATCTGTGCATCCCCAGATATTCTTGAGGGTCTTTCCCTTTTGTGGCATGATGACACCTGGGCTCGCTGTAATTCTTGCTTCATCAAGTAGAACTACCATTGACAGGTACCCAGAAAGAAAGGAGAAGCTGTGAATAAGGCTAGCAGAGCTGAAAAATAAGTTACCAGCTTGGGCAGTTCCCTCCACAGCATCAGTCCTGAACTTCTTGCTTTAAGAATTTACTGCTGATTAGATTTTATCCAACCGTGTTACTTTATAAGTAACTCAAGGCAGAGAACATACCTAATGTTCTTTCCTCCTCCTATTTTTCCCCACAGCAACATTCCTATGAGGTGGATTGGGGTGTGAGAGAATGACTGGCCAAAGTCACCCAGTTGGCTTCCATGCCTAAGGCAGAACTACAACTCCCAGTCTCCTGATTTCTAGGCCAGTACTTTCACCACTACACCAAACTGGCTGAAATGTTCCTCTAAGCACAGCACATCCAACCGATGTGAATGGACCAAAATCAAGGTTTCTGAGAAATAAAATGGAAGTAAAGCCCAAAGTTTGCAGAACTACAAAACAAGCTTTTAGGGGGAAAAAATTAATTAGAGAATATTCTCAATCCCAATCAGTCCAAGAAAAATCAAGCACTGTTTGGTAGAAATTGGAGGGGGGGAAATGGGAAAAGAAAATGGAAAACAAAACTCGGGTTTCAGTGGGGAATGTTCAGAAGGTGCAGGAGAGCATGGCTGCCAGAAACTCTAACAGAAAGTGAGGATGGACCACGTCCTCAATTAATTGCAGCTGCGATTACTAAACACTAAATGGAAACTGTCTTCTTCTACAGCCCAAGTGTACCATATCCAGTAAACCCAGTTAATTGCAATAAAGATCCAATTGATCACATCACAGAAGGAAAAAGAAAAAAGACAAATGGTAAAGAAATCATAATAGCCAATTATTCTTCTATTTCCTTGGACATAAACCTGACTCAGCTTGGTCAATAATACAACCAAACTCAATTGTAATGTACAGACAACCCCCCTCCCCCACGGATTTTCAGGCATCAGATTGATTTTTTAATAATCTGTATTCTTTTTCAGCAGATGGGTTTGAGGGATTTCTACCTTAAATCTGCATAATGTTGGAACCTGCAAAATCATCCCAAATTGGTATATCTCTAAAAGTCCATCAATTCTATCATAGTCTATTAGACACGTCATTCAGATTAAGCTAGATTATCTCTGTTTGGTTTTCCATTTGTTTCTTAGGCTGCATCTTTCATCTTCGGCAGCAGCAGTATCCATGGAAACGGGATACTGAGATAGATGGTCCATGCGATCTAACATTTCTCATATTCTATTGCACTTTCAAACAAAAGAAGACAGCTACACATGACTGCAGGTCACAAGCAGAACCATTCTGGTGCTCTAGCAACCATTTTGCCTACAGTTATCCTTCTCTTGACCAGCAAAGTGCCCGGTAAGTTCAGCAGATCAGACCATCTGCAATCATCCTACCAATGGCACCCAGGACCTGCAAATATGATATCACAAACCCTGAAAAGCTCCATGCACCCTTCTTCTCTCACACCTCTTCTTGCAAGCTCCGGCAGCGGGTAATAGCCAGGTCCTTCTCTTGAAGGGCACTGCTGTAGCGCAAAGAGAGCCCATAAAGTTCATCTTTAAGCTTGAGGGCCTCGTGGAAGTGAGCACTGAGTTCCCTCTTCATCCGGTTACACTCGGTTTCAATGCCCCGCAGGCTTTCAGCCTCAGCTTCCAGTCGGGCAGTGTTTTCCTTGAGTCTGCGGCAGTGTTGGAGCAGGGACACCTTCTGGCGTTTCTCCTGGCTTAGCTCCTCTTGCAGGCTGCTAACTGCTTTGGCCAAGCATTCTGTCAGCTGGGAACTTTCAATTAGATCTAGGGAAAAGAAGAAAATGCTTAGGCATCTGTGGAGATTCTCAGTCATCCAGGCCATGCTTGTCCCAAAGGTGCTTTTTCAAAAAGCAGCTGGACTTTGTTTTTCCCTTGAAGACATTTCGCTTGTCATCCAAGAAGCGTCTTCAGTTCTAATGTCAGAACTGAGGTCAGAACTGATTACTGGGGGTTACCATTTCATCTGTTTTGCTTTACACAAACAACCCAGGTAAGAAGGGGTGATGTAGGAAGGATGGAAAAAGCTCACCACTAAAATTGTTGTGGTCTATGGAAGGCTCCAAGCCGGTAATGAGCACATAAATATCAGGATTGTGAAGTTTCAAGCTTTCCAGAAAAGCGAGAGCCCCGTTTTTCCCACGGGATTTCAAGAGATCCAGCATGTGGCCTGTAAGAGATCAGGAACATTCGTAATGTAAAATGATGGGAACTAAAAAGTCCAACAACTTAAAGTTACTCAGGCAGAGAAACGTGAAGTACATATGCCATATAATTTCCTCCATTTACTTATTTAATAGTATTTGAGCAAACTTACTTGCAAATCTCTTTTGGTTTCACTAAAAGCACTATCTTTTAAATGCAGTGTTGCCATATATGTCTTAACCTGCAAATAAAGAATAAGCTTGCCACTTAAACTGGAACACTTCTCCATTTACCTGTGATAGAGGTATAAGATTATAAATCTTATATGTAGTGTAATCTAGTTTATAGAATGGACTAGATTCCATAGGGCTCTACTACCTATCCAAGGAAGTAATCTCTCTCTCTCTCTCTCTCTCTCTCTCTCTCTCCTCCCTCCCTCCCTCCCTCCCTCCCTCCACACCTTGGGAAGATAGAATCAGTGCTATTTCAGACAAAATGGAGTGGCTCTTTCTGATACCAGATTTTGGGTACCAGAAAAACTTTAATTTATTGTATTTATACTGTAAGGAATAGGAAGGGCAAGGAATTATGTCCCATGTCCCGAAGTAATTTGGCTAGCTTTGCATACTATGCATCAGACATGGCTTCTTGGTGCCCTTGATAGAGTAGTGCTGGAGCCAACATATAATCCTACTGGACATCACTATAATTGTTTCTCCATTGTCTAAGGCAGGGGTCTTCAAACTTGGCCCTTTTATGACTTGTGGACTTCAACTCCCAGAATTCCTCAGCCAGGCATGCCCACAAAAGGGCCAAGTTTGAAGACCCCTGGTCTAAGGCTATCCTCTGCTCTGCACATGTTACAGTACCATACACCACACTGTCATAAACGTTCCAATACCGTACCCAGAGTGCTTACCGACTCTCATGGCTCTATTTGTGAACTGGGGGCTGTGCAATATTTCTTCCTCATCCAATTGACCCAGCACCTTGGCCTGCCGTAAGTAGGGGGTAAGACGACTGGGAGAGATACCACGCACAATTCTATAGCGATGGCCCTCCACCATCTCCCATAAGCGATCTTCATCCATATCACGAAGTTCTTGATCGACGAGGTTGGAATCATCTACTCCTGCCTCCCCCATAATGGAAACCTAAAAGGACAAGAGATGCTGATAGTATTTGGAAGCCAGTGATGAAAGAATAAGTATCCTTAATAAAATCCATCTTCTATTCTAAACTGACATGAAGCATGGCAGAAATTAAATCCTAGAGGAAGTGGCAAAGCACATTAGCTTTTAAAATGTTTTAAAATCTTGCTGTTTTACCCAAATTACATTATTTCAGCTCCTATTTATTTCTGGTCTGACTGTAGTTACTGATTTTTGCGACATTAGATTGCATTGTATTGCTTTGGTTTTAAATTGTATTATTTTATTTTTAAATAATCATACAATACCTATAGAAACATTGTAATAGGTAATTTAATTGATTGGTCACTTTAAGGCAAAAAATGAGCCATTCTATTTCAAATCTCATTACTCCAAATATCATAGTCTAATAAGGTCAGAGCTCTGTCTATTCTTTGCATGTGCATATGTGTATAAAATACAAACACAGCCCCATACATACATAAAATAACAAAGTGAACCTTGAAGCAAAATTCTTTTTTTTTTTTTTTGCTTTTTTTGTCTCTAGCATCAAGAGTTAACATAAATGGCTGGAATATGATCATTTAGTAGGGCAGATTAAAATATGAATACACATAATCATGGTCCCCAATAAATTTCCAATAGAGAAGACAGGGTCTCTATGGATATTATCTTACAGTGGTAGTCCTCGACTTACAAACACAATTGGGACCAGAATTTTTGTTGTTAAGCAAGGTGGCTGTTAAGCGAGTTACACCTGATTTTTATGACCTTTTTCTGCCATAGTTGTTAAGTGAAACACTGCGGTTGTCACGTGAATCATGCAGTTCTTAAGCAATTCTGGGCTTCCCCCGTTAACTTTGCTTGTCAGAAGCCTGCTGGAAAAGTTGCAAATGGTGATCACAGGACCTTGGGACACTGCAACCATCGCAAATACATGCCAGTCACCAAGCACCAGAATTTTGATCGTGTGACTGCAGGGATGCTGCGATGGCTGTAATTGCGAGAACCGGTTGTAAGACAATTTTTTCAGGGCCAATGTAACTTTGAATAGTCGCTAAATGAATGGTTAAGTTGAGGACTATCTATATCAATGATGGCAAACCTTTTAGACACCGAGTGCCCAAACAGCAATCCAAAACCCACTTATTTATCGCAAAATGCCAGGGCTGCATCAGCATTGTGGTGCCCTCGGGGGGGGCAGCAGTGGGGGCATGGCCCACTGGGTGGATGTGGCTGCGGTGGGCATGGCAGACTGGGTGGGCATGGCCGGGGTGAACATGGCCACCTCAATGTTGCTCATGAGGGGGGACGCCTGTGGGGGCTGGGAGATTCAGGGGGTCTCTGGTGGGTGGGGCAGTGGGCAGGAGGCTTTTCCTGCAGGGTGAGGCAGGTGATAGGGCAGGGGTGCCATTGCTGCAGGGCAAGGCAAGGCGAGGCAGGGGTGACTGCTACCTGACACCATTGCCCCCCGCACACAGAGGCCAGCGAGCGCATGGGGGCGTGCTCTACCACCTCTACTTGAGCTTGCTAGCCGGCCGCTTCGCCTCCTTTGTGCTGGGCAGGGCTGTTGCTCCGGGTGCCGGCGGCGGCCTAATGGACCTGTGCGAGATGCTGGCGGCGGCGACGGGCGTGCCCACAGAGAGGGCTCTGAGTGCTGCCTCTGGCATGTGTGCCATAGGTTTGCCGGCACTGATCTATATCTATTTAAGGGGATATTGTCTTATATCTATTTAAATGTGTTTGAAATAGTAGAAAATATTTGTAGCTCGGCTGGTAGATGTTGGCGGTGGTTTGTTCTCCCAGCTTGTTGTTTAGCTTCCGAGCGTTTCATCACCAGGCGACAAAATGCTTGAAAGCTAAACAGCAAGCTCGGAGAACAAACCACCATCAACATTTAAATGTGATTTCATCTATGTTTTAACCAGCATGATTTTGCTTCCTGTCTGCAAAGCAAGGGCAGCAGGTGGTCCTGATGGGCTGGTGAAACAGAAGAAAATACTATATAGCTGGGTTTGGATTCATTATCTGTCTGAATGTCCATTTTGTGCACAGAAGAAAACTGTACCATTCGGCAACAAGATTGAGGAGAATCTAAGGTGCCCGACAGGAGCACATCCTATCCAGGACTGTGTAAAAATTTAAATGATATATTCCACTGAATTATATCAAATAAAATAATGAATAAATAATATCATATCTCCAATCTCCCAACCTGCAAAAGACAGCAAGTTTTCTGCCACATTAAAATACACATTGATATATGCAGTATATATTACGCTTTATAGAAATAAGTCTCTGAATATGTGCCTACCTTAGTGAGTTGGACCAATGGCTCAACAGGCTCAAGGTTACCTAGTCTGATTAGAAAAAAAAATCCCATTTATGTAAAAGGAAGCCATTGTTAGTCCTGCTGCCTTAGCCAGTTTCATTAGAAATGTCCCTTCCCACTAGGCTAGTGGTGGCGAACCTATGGCACGCGTGCCAGAGGTGGCACTCAGAGCCCTCTCTGTGGGCACGTGTGCCGTTGCCCCAGCCCCACCTCCTCCCGTGGCCCCTTCCTCACCAGCAGCCCCCAGGAGGAGAGTCGCCCTCAGCACGGCCTGCGAGGAGCAGCGCAACCAAGGACATGGCAGCTGGGCAGCGGGGACAAGACTCCGCCCTTGTGCCCCGGCGCATAAAGTTGATGCTGTGGAGCGCAGGCGGAGGGCGTGGCTACCATGGTGCTGCTGGGCCGCCTGGGCAATCTGCAGTGGGCCGTAGAACCGGTGGGTGGCCCTGTGGGCGGGCAGGACGGAGGTGGGGCAGGGGCAGGGTGGGGGTGGAGAGTGCGGGGCAGGGCGAGGGCGGTTTTTGGGCACTTGGTCTCTAAAAGGTTCACCATCACTGCACTAGGCTGATGCCTTTAGCCAGCACGGGTTTGTTAAAAACAGATCATGCCAAACCAATCTCATCTCATTCTTCGATAAAGTAACTAAACTAGTAGACCAGCGAAATGCTGTAGACGTAGTATACTTAGATTTCAGTAAGGCATTTGACAAGGTAGACCACAACCTACTTCTTGGTAATCTAGGAAAAGGTGGAAGAGACAACATCACCACCAGACGGATTTCTAGCTGGCTGACAAACTGTACTCAAGGAGTAGTCTTCAACAACACTACATCCACATGGAGAGAAGTAAGCAGTGGGGTACCACAAGGTTCCGTCTTAGGTCCAGTACTCTTCAATATCTTCATAAATGACTTAGATGAGGGAATTGAAGGGGAACTCATTAAATTTGCAGATGACACCAAACTGACAGGAGTAGCCAATACCCCTGAAGACAAACTCAGGATCCAAAAAGATCTTGACAAACTTGAACAATGGGCTCTATCCAACAAAATGAGTTTCAGTGTGGAGAAAAGCAAAGTCTTACATTTAGGCAGGGAAAAACCAAAGGTACAAATACAGATTGGGCAAGACCTGGCTTAAAAACAGTAACTATGAGAGGGACCTTGGAGTTCTAGTGGATGATCACTTGACTATGAACCAGCAGTGTGCAGCAACACCAAAAAAGTTAATACAATCCTGGGTTGTATAAACAGATGCATAGAATCAAGATCACGTGAGGTATTATTACTGCTTTATAAAACCCTAGTAAGACCACACCTGGAATACTGCAGCCAATTTTGGTCACCTTATCTCAAAAAAGATATTGAGAGTTTGGAAAAAATTCAGAGAAGCACAACTAAGATGATCAAAGGCCTGGGGACTAAAACATACGAAGAACAGCTACGGGACTTGGGTTTGGCTAATCTAAAGAAAAGAAGAAATAGGGGAGACATGATAGCAGTGTTCCAGTATCTGAGGGGCTGCCACAAGGCAGAGGGGGCCAGGTTGTTCACCAAAGCACCAGAAAGAAGGACAAGAAACAATGGTTGGAAACTGATCAAAGAGAGAAACAACCTGCAATTAAGGAGAAACTTCCTGACAGTGAGGACAATCAACCAATGGAATAGCTTACCCCCAGAAATCGTGGGCACTCCATCACTGGAGATTTTTAAGAAGAGACTAGACAATCACCTGTCTGAGACAGTATAGGTTTGTCTGCTTGAACAGGGGGCTGGACTAGAACAAGGCTTTTCAACCAGTGGTACGGGTACCACCTGTGGTACATTGGCATCTGGCAGGTGGTACGCGAGCATCCTAGAAAAGTAGTAGCAGGGGAGGGGAATGAGCTGAACCGGTGGCAGCACCGCACAAGTCTGAGCGAGAGATGGCTGGAGCTGCAGGGCTGTCAGAGCTTAGTGGAAGCACCAGGATCAGTGCCAGGCTTCAGCTGGAGTTCGGTGCTGATCCTGGTGCTTCTGCTAAGCCCAGAAGCACCGATCAGCTGGAATGTTGCAGCATCCCCAGGGTCTTGTGATTTACATTCAGATGCTTGGCAACTGATTCATATTTATGACGGTCGTAGTGTCCCAGGGTCATATGAAGTGACCAAAACCTGCTGCAGCCACCCAGCAGACGGGGGGGAATAAAAACCAAACACCCCCCCACCCCACCCCCGCTGCCAATCCTCAACAGAAATGTTCACAACAATGGAAACCTTAGACAGGACGAAGAGTGCCGCCGGGTGGGCAGGCAGGTGTCTTGCTTGGCTGTGCCTTGGGGGGCACTTTTTTCAGTGCCGTTGTAACTTCGAACAATCACTAAGCAAACTGTTGTAAGTCGAGGACTACCTGTACTTTATCACTTTTTTCCTTTTTTTTTTGGGTCATCAAGTTTTTGACACCTTGCTAGGCGACTGGTGGGACTCGGATAATGCCATATCCTAAAAGTGGTACAATGGGTGAAAAGATTGAAAAGCCCTGGACTAGAAGACCTCCAAGGTCCCTTCCAATTCTATTCTATTCTGTTCTATTCTATTCTACTCTACTCTACTCTACTCTACTCTACTCTACTCTATTATTCTATTCTATTCTATTCTATTCTATTCTATTCTATTCTATTCTATTCTATTCTATTCCATTCCATTCCATTCCATTCCATTCCATTCCAATTTTTTATTCTTTTCTATCTCCACAGGATTAGGCCACTACAATGGAGCTGCCCTTTGACCATAGTACTGAAAGATGTGAGCAGGATTTGCAGTCCAAAACCTGTGCTTCAGCCATTGCATTATTTGCCAAAGATTTCCAGGTCCAGCTCAAGGTCCTGGGATTAATCAAGCCTTATGTGGCTTGGCTTCCATGTAGTTGCAGGACTAGCCAGTCAGTTTCTGGGTATTCTGTGAGGCATCCCAAGAGGTGTACTAATAGTAATACCCCATAAATTGGGAATGTGATCCAGTCATCATCCTTGTTGTTAGGCTTAGGGTTATGGTACACCCTGGCCCAGAGTTGAGACTCCCTGGTTTATCTTAAGGCTATTGAAATCCTTTTATTCCAAACAGCATTTGGCTTGGCTGCCTTTCACAGATTTTATTTAAAAATCAATAAGTTTTAATTAGTGTTGCACAGTGATCTTCCAATGTTTGCCAATTTGTTTTTAATAGGGGAGGGTTGGACAGTTGGGACCAAAACACCTCTTAAGGAAGAGGATGTTTAGCTAGGACTAAAGCCCTCTACTGAACATCATATAGACAAATGTCTGCCTATAGATCTAAGTGTCTTAACAGGTTTGTTAACATGGGAGTTAGGCCTTGTAACTTCGAACAGTCATGGTTCTAAGTCAAGGGCTACTCGTAGTTGTATAAAACAAGAGCAGTGATAAACTGTAGGAGGTGAAACCTAGCAGGTTACAATATTTTAAGCCTCCTTCTTTGTACAATGAAAGTATTTATTGTAGTTATATTCTGTTAGGATGTCAAACACAATCCTCTCCCAACTATGTCCTTACAACAACTCTGTGAAATATGATAGCTAAAGAGACGAACATTTGTGTAAATAGAGATTTAAATTAGGATCATTCAGTCCTAACTGAATATTGTATGGATGACCACCCAGATTTTCTAGACAGCCCTGTTAGTTTTGCTTCTGGTCAGTTATCTTAAATGAAATCAGAGGAGACTATTATTCTGGCTTCGGAAACCCTGAACAATCACTTCATCGTTACTTTGCCCTTGGGCTTAATTTCAAATAACCGAGTTACAAATCCTCTCACTAAAGAAGTAGGAGCCCTTTCCTCCTCCTTCAGGCCGGTCAAGCTGAAAGTAAAAGCAGAGACCCCGCTCCCTCGCTCGTCTTACCTGTTCCTGTTGATCAACAGAAGTAAACGTTGTTGTGGGCATGTTGTCACAGCATGTCTTAGAGGGAAACTGATTTTTGAGTAGCAGCTGACAAAACTGGTTTTTCAGGAGGGTTAGTTCTGCCTGGGAGATTTTCTTTATCCAATACAAGTTCTTCCTTTTGGCTCAGGGCCAAGCCAAAAGTGCAGAAGACAACATATACCTTTATTGTAAAATCCAAAGATCCCTATGGCTTGGGAGATAACCAGACCTCCCTCCGCTTAGTTTTAGCCGAAGAGAGTTTTAAAAATAATTACATAACCAAAGTTCAAAGATTAATGCCATGGTGATGCAGTTCTCGAATCCACACATAAAGATAGGCACTGCTTTCTTATCTGTGAATGGAAGAGTAAGCACAGAGATTTCTATTTAATAATGATCACAGTGCCCAAAATCTCTGAGTAGGATGCTTCTATGAAAATAGCATGTTGAAATCCATGGTTCACATGTTCCTCTAAGTTTATTTGCAACATGTTATGTTCTGCTTCTCAGCACAGCTTGAGGCTTAGAGTGATTTAGTGTTAAAATCAGAATGACCTGAGAGTTATCTTGAGGGCTGGGAGAGGAAGAGAGTAATTACAATTTCATTCTTATAGAAATACAGCAAGCACAACAGTAAATATTATGGATAATAAGCCCTATATTTAAACCAATGGAAATATAATTGCAAAGTCTTCTAATGTTAACAGATTAAAGATACTGCTAAACCAGTGAAACAGAAATATTTCAGGAACAAGGGGGATTCTTCTACCAAATCAAAAATAAGTTATTTATTTAGACTTGGGTGACATAAAAAATGGTTAGTTCTATTCAGACATCAACTTGTATGTCTATAGCATTCAGTTGTTTGGAGTAGCTTATAGCAATGCTTTCCAAACTGTGCTTTTCTCTCAAGTTAAATTACAACTCCTATCATCTCCGGGCTTCAATACTCAGGAGTATCGTGATCTATTCTAAAGCACCTTGAGGACACCAGTTTGATTACATTTTTCTTAAGAGTATGGAAACAATTGACCGTGCATAGCAATAAAAACGCTTATTTAAGGCATTCTTACTAGCCACTAAGTTCAGTGACTGGATATGAAAAGTATCGTGCTGTAAATTCTACTTAAGCTTTTGAAGAAAAGAACAGTAGAAAACTAAATTTCCTGCTGTGATGTGAAAAATCTACACCACAGAGGGTTGGTTATGATACTGAGACTGTAGTAGGCAAAAAGGAAGTATTTCTTCATACGGTTTTATGCAATGGTAATGGTCATAGTTAATTATTTAAAATATTTATATAGTCACCCATCTTATAACCAACTCTGGTTGGCTCCCAATCAAAACTTACATCAGCATAAAAATATGCTGATGTATAAACATATTAAAACATTAAAAACAATAAAAAGTTGGGTATCTATCTGGTTAGTTGCAAAGAATTAGACCTGTTCGTGGGTTACTGGCTATTAAATATAATGTTCATGAAGACAAAAATTGAAACTGAGGATCCATACCTCTCTGTGTCACATAACAAACTACAAACTAAATAAATACGCAAATAAATCCATTGCCAAAATGTCTCCCTCAAAAGAAACAATTATGAATTTTCCTGAAGAATATATAGAGAGACCAGTCTTCCTCAAATGTATTGGATTTTACAGACATTTAGGGTATCTAGAGAAATGCCTGCATCATCCTAAACTTTAATTTTTCAATCTGTCTAATCTGTTAGGAAGGCAATGGATAAACTTTTTTTTTTTGCTTATCAATGGAAAAACATGCTGAAAAAAAACTTTTAATGGAAGGAAGGATAGGATGGTTATTCTTCCTTCCTCAGTACTAATTTCCTCTGAAATTTCATCCTCATCCACAGAGAAGTTGAGTGTCCATTAATTAGTTTAATACTTTTGGGCAACCAAATCTTGGAGAAAGTTTATGCCTAATACCCCCTCTGAATCTTAATTCTTATTTCTGAAACTCTTTCCAGTAATGTCAGCTTAATTTCGTAACCAACACAACAATTGCAAAACAAACTTAACTGTGGCCATTTGGCACATGGAACAGTGTTGAATTTCTAAAAGTTGAAGTCCAGTTTGGGGAAATTAAACCTGACTTCAGACTTGACCTTTTTGCTCTGTGCAGACAGCCAGAAGGGAATAAAAGCGTCACATTCTCTGGCCTGGCACTTATAACCTTTACACCTTAGCATATATAGGAAAATACGAGTCTCTGCAGCAAGAAGAACAGAAGAAAACTAAAGGAGATTTTAATATAAAATCTAATCTTAAATAAAATCTTAAATTATAAGTATTATGATGGATATTTCTATACTTCTTAATAAACAGAGAACTATCCACTCTAAGCCTTATTATTTTGATGTAGTCATTCATATTCCTGAGAAAGACATGTAATACTTCACCCATCACCAAATGAACCAAAAAAAAAATAGGATATGCACGGTCTGAAGGAGCTTACAGTCTACATTCTGATGATTTTCAAGGATGAATTTGAGCTTTATGGGAGAGACCATAATGCAGAAAATGCTTTCTCTGTGGGAGGGCCAAGGATATATTTCAAACGAAAACATGAGTCCCTTGATCTGCTTCCATAAGCCAACCTGTTCAAGCTTCTGAGTTGAACAGCAGGGCTCTTCAACAGCAAAGTTCTGCCTGTGCCAGAAATGTCTTAGATGTTAGGTCTTCTGATTTAGTACAGGTAGTCCTCAACTTATAACCTTTTCTTTAGTGACCATTCAAAGTTACAATGTTACTGGAAAAAGTGATTGATGACCGTTTTTCATACTTACGACTGGTTGCAGCATCCCCAGGGTCACATGATCAAAATTCGGATGTTTGGCAACTGGCATGTATTTTATGACAGTTGCAATGTTCCAGGGTCATATGGATTACCTTTGGCGACCTTCTGACAATCAAAGTCAAAGGGGGAAGCCAAATTCACTTAACAACCATGTTACTAACTTAACAGCAGTGATTCACTTAACAACTATAGCAAGAATGGTCGTAAAATGGGGCAAAACTCACTTAACAACTGTCTCGTTTAGCAGTGGAAATTTTGAGCACAATTGTGGCTGTAAATCAAGGACTAATTGTATATGGTACTCTTTTTTGTCCTTATGACCTATTAATAGAATTCATCACTGTGGTCCTCCATGTCAGTACACCAATTTTCTGTGACGAAATGTTACTTGCTTTGGTGACAACCAGTGCTTTTTTTCTAAAAAAAAATGTGCCGGACCTCACACACGTCATACAACCCGCCTTGCCTACCCTACAAGGTTCCATCCAAAAAAGGTGCTGGAACTCCGTTCTGGGCGTTCTATGACAAAAAAAGCCCTGGTGACAACTACTCCAGTTATTCAAGCGGAAGAAGCTTCTCATGAGACTTGCAAAGCTAGTCAGAGAGGCCTCACCTGGGCTGGTAGGAAAGGGTGGATCAAGTTACATTACTGGAAATCCCATGATTGCAGACAGGCAAGGGAAACAAACTTGAGGTGTGTGATCCCAAAGCTTGGGGGAGGAAATGACAATGTAGTAAAAATAGTCTTAAAGAATCCTGGGTGAAAGGATCATGCTTAACTATGGTCTTCTTCTGAACACTGAAGTACAATGGTGTTCCATAACCCTGGTTCTGAAATGCTTGTCTTCAATTCCAGATTAGAAAAAAAAAAATCTAGCAATCCAGATTCAATGACTCCTGGAATTAAAAAGAGGTCCTATGGGCAAGCCCTGGTTTAATTTATTCCACAGAAGGCAGGTAGCATACTATTCTTTCAGCAATAATTGAATAGCTAAATATAATGTATTGTATGATTTTTCTATTTGCTAGGAGACAGGATAGTATCTTTTACAATAATAACCACTTTGGAACAATACTAGTGGTTGAAACGTCACAAATTTAACTCCTGCTGTCCTTTTCAATCCTAGGATTTGCTGCATAAATTAAACTAGAGTTTCTTCAATTTGGCAACTTTTAAGATGTGTGAACTTCAACTCCTAGAATTCCCCAGCCGGCATGCTGAGTCAAGAAATTAAAAGGACAATTGGTATGTTGACTCACTCCCTTCTCTCTATTCTGAACCACTCCCTTTCTTCAGGCTCAGTTCCTGAGAGATCCTTCAGTTCAGATCCTTCAGAACAAGCCAGTGTTCTACCATTTTCATTGGCGATGTATTTCACATTCTGTTGTCATCTGGTCAGTACGATCAGAGAGTTTGAACTTTGTTGTAGCAAAGGTAAATCTCTTTGTTATACTCATTCTATCTCCATTATCCATTTTTGTTTGATGTCATGTCCCTTTGCCTTTTCTGAAACTTGCCTATTCATTTAGCATTTTTCTCTCCATTCTGTATGCTCCTTTGCGAGCCTTTAAACAAGGCTTTCCTTGGATAAGAAGTCAGTGTAACTAATAATTTGGACATTCTCCTGCATCTCCCTTCTTCCCTAGAGGGACATATGCCAGTCTTCTCCAGCCTCTAGCACACAACCTTGTTCTGTATTTATAAACACAGACCTTTAAGTAGTACTGTGTATGCTTTGAATTGATTAAATTTAGTCCATCTCTTACAGCATCCACAACTCTTTTCAGATTTCAGCAAAAGCCTGAAAAACAACAGTATATTTCAATGAATAACTAAGACATGCTGGGGTTTATGTATGGTGTGAAACATTTTTTCTAAATATTTTCAAAGTGTGCATGGCCTTATCTTTAATGATTTGACTTCTCCTGATGTTTTAAGCAGTGAAATAGGTGTGTTCTTACTGAACAGCTGATTTGTTGTCTGAGATGTCAGTTTTTAGAGCAAGTTCCTAAATCTCCTTATACAGTAAATGTTTCCATCCTTCTTTAATCTAGTTTGTAAAAAATTCCTTTTACTCAGTATCCTTTGCACCTTGAAGGCCTCCTTCATGATTTCCCTTAAGAATTCCCACTTCAGATATGTTTGCTTGTTTGTTTATTTATTTAAAACTTTTGCATAACTTACTATCTTAACCTAACTCTGGGAAGCTTCCAATCAAGAATAAAGCAACATATACATAATAAAAATAAGAAACAATAAAACCAGTAACTCCAAAATATAAAAGCCTGGCACATTCCCCCGATGCAACCATCATATTCTCTTTCACTCTAACCTCACCCTGTTCCCAACCGTTGGGGGAACAGCTACACTTTAAATGCTCTTCTTCTTACATTTTCTTTTTATATTTATTCATCTGTTGACCTTCTTAAGAGAAAGACCTTTTTTTAAATTCTTTCTTGTTTGACTTTCGAAGTCTGTCACTTTTACATTCTTCTAACTGCCCAAGTGTTTCATCCTTTGTTTTTTGCCTGGCTATAACAATTGATTGTTCTGAAAGCCACTTGATTTTATTTTTTTCCTCTTTGAAATGTTCGGATTTTTTTTGGTTCAGTTGTTCAATATCTATTCAGTTGTAGTGTCTCTTGGTTCTTCTCATAGCAATTCATGTTCTTTTTTACACAAATTAGATACATGGAAGTTGTTACAGTCAGACTATAAGATCAATGTATATTCTCCATAGCTTATTTTTTGACACACCTTTCTCTTTAATTTCTCTGTTTAACCTGAATATTTGAAACCAGCAATTCATGGTATGTTCTACAATCCAAATCTGGAAACTCATAGCCAATTGTACTTTTCCATCTTCTATTTCCTGTTTTGTAATCTACTTGATTTCATTGTTGTCCATCATAGATGTTTACTTGCTAGCCATTAATTTTGTTAAGATTTTATCTCGTATTTGATTTTAGCTGAGCATGTACTTAAATATTTTAGGTACCACAGTTGGTTCATTCCTTTTTATGGACTGAGGCCACAAACCATCTAATTGTCTGAATTAAATTGGCCCATTCTGGTTCATAAACATTCCCTTATTCCTAGGACATCCAAAATAGCATACATCATATCCATTTTGACAATTTCAACTTTTCCTTGATTTTCCTATTCCATGTCCCAACTGAAAGAAGAAATTAGGAACTGTTCCTTCAGTGCACAATGCCAAAAATGCATTGCTTGCTTTAAAAGAAATATATAAAATGTACCAAATTGTCCAACCAATGAACTCTATGTTTTTTTCTTAATATAACCATCTGACAAAAATGCTGTACTGTAAATCTTTGTAAGAGTATGTGGCATCCCATGTTATATCATCTCAACACAATTCTACAGAACATCGGTCTAACTCCTACATTAAATATCCTTGTATGACTTCGAACAGGAAGCAAATCTCAATTATGCAGATGAATACAATATAGGGAAAATACCAACTTCATTGGGAATAAACCTATTTCCAGGAAATGAGTATGTCTAGACTCAGTGCTTACAAATGTATAGAAAGTAAGGAGGAAAGCCTTTGGAAGTGAAAGAAAAGGATGGGCCAGCAAGGAATCAAGCAAACACAAAAAGTGGAAGCTACTCTATTCCTGGATTTCTCTATTCAAGCAAGTCAATAATTTGTCTAACTTGAATAGAGAAGTCCATGAATGCTTCAAGGAGGCCTGGTCTTGAAACAACTCAGTTTTCTGATGGAGAACTAAACTATTCCCTCAAAAAGAGATAGCAACTGGGAAGCAATCAATTGTCAAGAGAAAGAACTGCTTAAGCATTCTCACCTGAGGCTGCCATGAGAACATCTATCAGAAGATGAGGAAAACTTTGGTTTAAGGAAGTATGGTTTTATATAAATGTATAAAGCATTATCACATAGACAACATGTTTGTCAAAATATTATATTAATGCAGTAGCATGCAGTCAGTACATTGGTTGGGACATCTGGTACTTTTATTATCTATACACTGAGATCCTTTCCCCCCCCCTAATTTGATAAAATTACAGAATATAATCCTGGCACTTGAAAATCAGCTGCTCTACTCCACCTCCCTGTGCATTTCTGGGAAATATTACAACATCCTTAACAGAAATCATGTATTCTTCTCTAGGAGGAGGAGGTGACATTTGAAAAATGCAATCATTCAAACCATTATAGAATCTGGTCATGAAGCCTGGTAGCATCCAACCCGACACAAATCTTGTTACCTATCCAGTTTGGATAAAGAGCACAGGAGATCTCCTGCAGGCCCTAATAATCCTTACTGGAACACCAGAGCAAAAGGATCTTGTTCCTCAAAGAAACTTTTTTTTTTCATTTTACATTTCAGAGGTGTTTATTTTTCATTCAGATTGTGGTCTGTCTTTTTTTCTTCTCAGGACCAAGTGATGACAAATTCCTCCCCCATCAGCAAAGAGAGTGGAATAGTAAGGACCTGAAGAAGTGACAGAGGAAGTTAGTTACAATTGCTCAAAATAATATCCTGTCATCAATGTGAGGAACATTACGCAGTAATATAACTTGTGTGGCTATGAATGGCCCTACAAAGCTGAGGAGAGAACTGGAGCTTTAGATGGTGCAGTGTTGCCTCCTCAACACACCAATGCACTTATCTGCACTGAACTACAAACTTAATTGGGATATCACAAACCACACACAAGCTCTTCCCATGGGACTTTCTGCAAAGTTTCTACAAAGGCCATAGACTTAAATGTGTCCTCAGCAATTAATGGAGGTTATTGCTTAGCATTTAAGAAAATCACCCATTATGACAGTAGGTGCCTTACAAAACTAAATAAAAATACACACCCAAATTGATGAATGAAAAGGATGTGTGCAAACTCTCTCTGTCTACATTTTATATCATTTGGAATACAGGCAGTCCTCGACTAACCATCACAAATGAGCCCAAAATTTCTGTTGTTAAGCAAGACAATTAAGTGAGTTTTGTCCCATTTCATGACCTTTCTTGCTACAGTTGCTAAGTGAATCACTACAACTGTTAACTTAGTAACACAGTTGCTAAGTGAATCAGGCTTCCCCCATTGATTTTGCATGACCCCGAGACACTGCAACCGTCATAAATATGAGCCAGTTGCCAAGTATCCAAGTTTTGATCACGTGACCATGGGGACACTGCAACGGTTGTGTGAAAAATGGCCATAAGTCACTTTTTTCAATGCCGTTGTATCTTCGAACGGTCACTAAATAAATGATTTTAAGTCAAGGACTATCTGTATTGGCCTGTTGCTAGCTGGGCGGGAGGTACAAAAAAGGATGCTGCATTAATGCCGGAGAGGGCATCCATTTCTGGGGCTGAGGGCCATATTCAGCCTTATGCAGCAAGAGAGGAAGAAAAAAAAGCAAGACAAAAAAATAATTAAGTGCAAAATAAATATATGCCTCCTGGCTCTAGCAGTGTCTTCTAGGGGACCGAGAAGAAGAATATTTTCCCTTCTTTTCAATTGCTCCAACCATTTTTTTCCTATGTATATCTCAAGCACACTCAACCTAATTTATTATTGAGTGGAACATTTTAATAAAGAAAAAGCATTGACAAGATAAACTAATTCGAGAAATGTCAAGTTTAACTTTGTATGAAGATCCCCAAGAGTCTTTCAAAGGTATCCAGAATATTTGTTAACCTTTGTTTCTTAACTTTGAAATGCACTCAGTTTCCAAGCAAAGGATCACTGATAAATAGCCAGTTTGCTACTTCAGTGTCACAGAAGGAAAGCGTTTTGGGAGCTTCACTAAAGCTGGAGGAGGCATGCAATCAGGAATGAGTTTTCCACCTCTTTCTTCAATAGTGGAACTAGTTCTGAGAATCCTAGGAAGCTTCATTCATAACTATCGTCTCCAAATCCATTACCACTGCAAGATGTTTATGTAATAATAATAATAATAATAATAATAATAATAATAATAATAATAAAGTTGGAAGGGACCTTGGAGGTCATCGAGTCCAACCCCCTGCTCAGGCAGGAAATCCTATACCATTTCGGACAAATGGCTGTCCAGTCTCTTCTTAAAAACTTCCAGTGTTGGCGCATTCACCGATTCTGGAGGCAGGTTGTTCCACTGGTTAATTGTTCTAACCGTCAGGAAGTTTCTCCTTAGTTCTAGGTTGCTTCTCTCCTTGATTACCGGTAGTTTCCATCCATTGCTTCTTGTCCTGCCTTCAGGCGCCTTGGAAAATAGCTTGACTCCCTGTTCTTTGTATTTATATTATATTATATTTGTATTTATATTACTTGTATTTATTTATGTATTCAATTTCTACAACTGCATAGCTCAGTTAATGACTCTGGGCGGGTTACAATTCCAAAACCATAAAAACAGTTAAAACAATAAAGAACTTTTTGAAAACAATAAATTATATTGATGAAAGAATCCACATTTGTTGGATTGGATTCTCATGCAGAAACCTTCTGGAGTGCAAGAAACACACTTACCTTGGTGTCAGTGCGGTAAGAAAAATCCAAGACAGGGGTATCATTTGCCAGGACCTGATGGGGAGGGCTGGGGACACCTAACACCAGCACCTGTATCAGAAGGAGCCCATCTATGTGGCTGCTGAGTCGCACAATCTCATTCATTAGCACACCCTGCAACAAGAAGAAAAGGAGAAGCCGATGCAAATAGCACAGCAATAGGCAACCTTCAAGGTCAGGGATCAACATTTTGGAGAAGGCAAGGGACACAGCGGGTGGAAATTCAATGGAGTCATGATATTTAGATGCATAATAATATCTAGATTTTTCTGAGCTTCATCTGTTTTTGGAAGTATTGCTGCATGTAATTTTTTTTCTGTTGTGTCATGGTGATGTATGTAGTCCTGCTGTAGTGCAGCCAAAGACAACTTCTAGATTCGATGTGACATGGCATGGTAAGTGAGATCCCACAAAGTCTTTCTCTTGGTTTTTCTTTTTTTTCTATATAATTGGCAGTGCTAGTAAAAGTCTTATAATCAGTAAGCAGTTAGATCCTCAAAGAATCAGAAGAAGGGAAGAGGAATTTTTAAAAACTGGCAGGGTTGAAATATAAGCGTAAGAAAAAGTTTGATTATTAACACCCAATAATATATACTTCAAGTGCTTTGGAGGGTGAAAAGGTGGGCAGGTAGCACCTGTCTATAACCTTGTACACCTTTCCTAGAATTGCACAGAAGCTGCAGAAACAGCTCTTACCAAACAGTCACTGGAGATACAGGTCTGCGTGTTTAGAGGGTGCCTGGTTAAGAATGATCTTTAGAAAGAAGCATCCAGCTAAGAAATAAGGTGTGAGAAATGCACCATTCTCAGCTTTGTTTTCATCTCTTGGACAACCTTACCACAAGAAGGCACATTTATTAAGGTTGTTATGGTGCTGCCTATGTGCTAATCAGCCTTCCCTTTGGAGACAACTGATTCTGCCCACTGCTTTCCCATCCAATCTCACCATAACTGATCACTCTGCCCTTTAAAGTACAACCCGCAACCCTCCATCCTGTGGAACATTGTCCCTGCATCGATACAATTGGCCCCCACTTTGATAGTCTTCCACAAGATCCTGAAGACATGTCCTGCCAATGGATCTGGGGACCCTAGAGTAATATGGAGCCCATCAAGTGGCTCAAATGTTTGTTGTTGCCAGGGGGTGTCACTGTTTTTTTGTTATTGTTTTTTTGTTTTTGGGGTTTACCCTTGCAAGTTCCCTGGAGTCAAGAATGAGCTAGGCGGCAATATAAATTTTCTTAAATAAATTAACCCACAAAAGTCCTAAGAGCCTTTTCTGAAGTGAACATCAACTACTGCAAATCTTATCACTTGCACTTAATATATAGTATTTAACACCCAAAGCTCAGCCACTCCTGACTGTTCTATTTTTTGCAGTGTGACCAAGAGCATACCTGCCAAAATTCACGTGTGGCCATTGGCCACAAAAAATGGCAGACCCCTGCTATTATTGTAGTCATAATTCAGCTGTAGAAGGGCACCAATGAAGAGCAACTTGGTCAGTGAGAAAGCAATCCTTGTATCCAAATGGGCTTAGAAAGTCTACAGGGGTTTTCAGCATACTGTACCTTGCCATCTCATCTACTGCCCTGCTGTGACACTATTATGCAGATATTTTGGGGTGTTCCGATAGGAAGAGAAACAAGATACAGTTAGTCCCCGACTTATGACTACAACTGAGACCAAAATTTCCATTGCTAAGCAAGACAGTTGTTAAGTGAGCTTTCCCCATTTTACGACTTTTCTTGCCACAGTTAACTGAATCACTGCAGTTGTTAAGTAACACGGTTATTAAGTGAATTTGGCTTGTCCGTTGACTTTGCTTGTCAGAAGATTGTAAAAGGTGATCACATGACCAAGGGACACTACAACCGTCATAAATATGTGCCAGTTGCCAAGTGTCCAACTTTTGATCACGTGACCATAGAAATGTTACAACGATTGTGTGAAAAACGGTCATAAATCACTTTTTTCAGTAGTTGTCAGTCGAGAACTACCTGTCCTTGAGGTAACCGAAAATAAGAAATAACTGATTAAAATGCAATATGCTCTGGTTAGCATAGTTTAGCTACCAAGATCAAATTTGTTACTCGAACACTCACATGTGTTGCCAGAAAGAAGATCTGTGTGTAATCACCCTTCTCAAAGGTCAGCAGACCTTCACCATCATCCCAGAACAAATCTCCTCTGGCTACCCCTTCCAGTGTCAATGCCACGATGAGCGTCATTCCATTCAAGCGGGATTCTGTGGTTGTGAGAGCAGGTTCCTGGAGAGATTTGCAGTAGAGGAAGAAGTTATATCAAAGTAGAAGGGCCTAAAAGACTTCTTCACTTTAGTTACATTTCCTCCCCCACTCCTCCCATCCCAAGCAAAAAAATTTTTTTTATTTTTTTAAAAACAAAGCATTCTATCCAGAGAATCTTGCAGCAATATTGGGCTTCCATTCTCCTATTTTCTGGGAAAGTAGCAGGAGAAGAACTGGCGTATTAGGCCCACCTGCAAAGGAAGAATGTGACCTCCACGGATATGGACATTGATCGTGTCAAGTGGAGCAGGTAGGAGAATCCATTGTCCCTTGCTGTGGATGACGGATCCCTGAAGACCCACAGATATAAAAATCATATAATTAAGACAAGGTTTGTATTACCAAAGCAACAATCAGACAAGAGAGGCTTATGTTCATTCCAAGAAATTAACTTGAGAAAAATCTCAGGCAGTGAATTAGACAAAGGTAAAATAAGGGAGGGAGGAAGGCACATTCAGGCATACAGGATTCTGTTACTGTACCTGTTCTAATTAAAGAGGGTTTTTAGACTTATATGGCATTGGTTTCTTAGTCTGCCTTAACCTACAGGTCTGACACTATAGACAAAAGTACCCAGAACAACTGCTCTTAGCAGAAGAGCAGGCACAAGATGATGGAACAGGATTAAATGGGTCAACTGCAACCATCTATGTAAACTCTGCGAACGTTTAATGGCTGATTAAGGCAGAGAGTCACAGACATTCCATCTGAGCCTCCGTGAATGCTGAAAGCCACACTCACCGTGATGATATCGTACCATGTCCCCAAAGGAAAATAGCCAGCCATTTTCCTTATCCCTTCTTCTAACACAGGAGTAATGAGGAGCCCAGCTCCCCACATGAACTGTCTATCAATGGTCCATGTATATGTGTCTTGTGGGAACCTGCAAGAATGATAAAAGAACATGACCACACGACTTCAAAGAACTTCTGGCAATCAAGGACAAAAAGTCATTACAACAGATTTCCCTCCCATGTGTAGATCTATTTCCTTCAGCCAGAACTGAGCAAGAGTACCACCACATCCTTCTTTGAGGACAGGTAAAAGATTTCAAAATTGTCTGTCAGCCTTCCTCCAAGTCTTACCCAGCCCGATGTTGAATTCCCACCATGCGTTTACCTTAAAACTCACTTGGAAGATCATTGGTGAAGGCTATTTTATAATAATTCAGAAGCTTTTGCTCCAGAGCATTTCAATCAAATGTTAGCTGAGATCCATCGGGCCATATCCTCCCTCACAACACAGCCGTCCCCTGACTTACTCAAAATAAAGAGGACGGGCTACTGTCTCGCCTGTGGAGTGGGCCTTGTGGAACAGGGTGTAAAGATAGGGCAACAGAGAGTAGCGCAGGGAAAAGGCTTTCCTCATGGCTTGTTGGGCTTCCAGGCTGAAGGCATATGGCTCTTGAGACTGCAAAGTAGACAGACAAGAAATGAGAGTTATCATGTTACCGGGTTCCTGAGGCAGAAAAGGCATTTCTTCTATTTACAGATAGTCCTTGACTTACAACAGTTCCTTTAGTGACGGTTCGGTTACAACGGCACTGAAAAAAGTGACTTATGATCATTTTTTACTTATTCACACCATTCACATTTTGCAGCATCCCCATGTTCACATGATCAAAATTCAGATGCTTGGCAACTGGTTCATATTTATGACGGTTGCAGTATCCTGGGGTCATGTGATCACCTTTTGAGACATTCTAACCAGCAAAGTCAATGGGGAAGCCAGATCCACTTAACAATAGAGGCAAGAGAAGTCATAAAATGGTGCAAAATCACTTAACAAATATTTCACTTAGCAACATAAATTTTGGGGTCAATTGTGATTGCAAATCGAGGATGGCTTGTACTAAGGTGGGATTCAGGAAGTTCTTTTCCATACTGAATCTTTTTTCCTTCCTGCTACTAGCACGTTCTCCCACACATGACTCTTGTACTTAACAAGAATTGAGGCATTAAGGCCTACTTCACACCATACACTAAAGCCATGCCCTGCAATTAAGAAGGAATGTGGAAAGAGAAATTAGTCTTTTCACACAAGTACAAAAACTATTATTATGGCCTCCTATGGCAAGCTGTATTTCTTTGATTTGCAAATATTATACTATCTTAGAGCTTCTCATTCAGTATTCTTGGATCACTAAATTAACTTTTGGTGCCTTGATTGGATAAATGCATATTACACACTTTTTTATTTTTCTTATTATAAAGCTAGATTTTATAGTATGCTCCAAATACAAAGAGGAATGTATTTTCAGTTTTAAGAGAGGAAAAACCCAAACATATAAGCATCACTTATTATTTGCTTGTTTGCAGTGATTTCTATTTAAAAGCTACATCATCACTGATTTACAATGAAAGTAAGAACACTAGCCTTGGCTACAAGCTTGACAGGAAAAATCCTAACAAATTGAAGCCTATTTCAAGTTTCAACTTGTTGAAAAGTTCATGGACTTTCCTTAACAACCTGTCTTTGTACCCAATTTTTGATGTAAGAGAGACCAATCAAATTCTAAGAAACGGTTCACACACACACCCAATTCATATATCCTGTTTAAACTTACTAAATCAATTTCCTAAGTCTGGTACCTCTAGATATAGTGAGATTATCACTCCCAGAATTGCCTGCAGGCTGCTGCTTTGTTCCAGTTTGTCACAGCCCTCTCCAATGAAAACAATGGCCAGGCTGATGCACAGTTCTCATGCTTACCTTGCTTCCGCGGTCATTGTGGTTTCGCATGAAAGGATAGAATGCACCCAGTTGAGTCCAGCGCACACACAGCTCCTCCGTCGTGCTGTTCAGAAATCCACAGATGTCAGCCCCAACCAATGGCACTCCATAGAGATTGAAGAGCAGCATTGCTTTAAAAGGACAGATAATGTGGATTAGGAAAAACCCTGAATGGTAAGCTCCAGAAAGCAGTAAGAGAAATGTTGATGTTCTACAAGAGAGGAGCCACAATATTTTGTCTTGCCAGATAATATCTTTTTCTGATACGTTTTTCTTTCCAAAGGAGATATAGAACATACACACACACACACACGATAGACAGGTACAGATTTGGAGAAGTTCACAAAGTGGTTTCTACAAATACTTGTACCTGGTATACTGTAGTATAAATGTTCCCAAACGCTTATGACATCCCCTGTCCAATGGCCAGCATAGCGTCCGTGGCTGGCAAAGGTGGAACGTGAGATCACAAATGGACGCTTCCCTCGCACTTTCACCAAAGCACTGAGAACAGAAAAGAAGTATTCAAATGACCTTGATGGATTTGAAACCTGGAGTTTTTATACTCCTAACTGCACAAGGTTTAGAAAATACTGAAAACACCAGAGTCATGGATTTTGCCATAATAAATCATACCCTTTCAATTACTAGCTTAGTTTCAACCTAGCTGTTGAGGTAGGTAATCCAATTCCCCCATACCAAAATGCATTATAGGTAGTCCTCAACTTATGATTACAATGGAGACCCAACATTTATGTTGCTAAGTGAGGCGCCTGTTAATTTTACAACCTTTTTTTGCCATGGTTGCTAAGCAAATCACTGCAGTTGTTAAGTGAATCATGCAGTCATTTAAGTGAATCCAGCTTCCCCCCCTCCATTGACTTTGTTTGCTGGAAACCAGATGGAGAAGGTCACAAATGGTAATCATATGACCCCAGGACACTACAACTGTTGTAAATAAATGCTGATTGCCAAGCAATCAAATTCTGATCACAGGATTGTGGGAGTGGTGGGTTGGTGTTAAATGTCAGTAAGTGGTTATAAATCACTTTTTTTCAGTGTCGTTGCAACTTTGAACAGTCAATAAACAAATAAGTCGGGGATGAGCTATATTGTCCTTAATTTGTATAAAAAAGGCACTCCATCTCTTGGGCAGGATCAAAGGAACACCTATCTATCTGGCAGAATTCCCTTTCATACTCACTCATGTGTTGCAATGGTTTCAGTCAACCCATAAAGGCTGTGCAAGTTATAGTGGGAAGACAGCTTCTGCCTACTGGAGGCGCAGAGGGTTTTTGCCTTCAAGGTTCCACCCAGCATTCCTGCAAATATATGGGGAGAAATGCTATATAACCAATGAAATTGTCCAGACCGCAAAGCAAAGGATGTGCGAGATGTGCAGAACTGAGTGTTTTAGATGTCACAGTGACTTTTGGTTTCATGCGTGTGTGCCTGCCGCTTGGACAAATAGAGCTTTGCATACTCGCCCGCCACATGCTTGGCCCAGTTCCCAATCAGCCACGGGCTGGTACCGGTCCACGGAGCAGGGGTTGGGGACCCCTGTTATAAGCCATTTGGGTTAGCTCTGGACTGGGTGCCCCCAAAACTAAAAACATTGAAAAAAGCCAACAAGTCTTCTTAAATATCCAGATTCAAGTGTTTGCAAAGTTAGGCCAAAGAACGTCTGAATGTTCGGAATCCATGTTTGCATTTTTCAAAAGCCTCATGCATCCAGTGCTTATGTATCATTTATAGTATAGTCATATGTAAAATTCATATGCCTACAATGTATTTCAGTCAACAATATGTTTACTTTCCATATTGAACTAAAAATCAGTAGGAAATACGCTACTAAGTATATTCTTCAATTTTATTTAAAATCCCTGTAAATTGTACTACAACCCTTTTTCACTATAGCTTATTTAGCAACTTTTTATTGTTCAACTACCTGGCAGATATTTGCCAGAATTTTTGCAATGTCCTCTCTTATTAGAAGCAATTAGTTGTCTGTGTATTTATTTAGGTAAGTTGTATTATGCTCAAACAGAGAAAAAAAAACCCAAACCCAAGATGTATTGGATTACAGTTCCATCCAATTACTTAAAGAGCCTCTTAAATCTGCTGTGGCTGGCTCACACAACATTCTAAGACAATAGGTAATCTGTTTCATTTGGTCATGATAGGATGTGTGAATTCAGTCACTGCCATTTGTAAAATAAGGTTCAGGTTTAATATTATGTATAAATCAGAACACTCTGATTTGTTCAGTTATAGTTAAAGCGAACCATAGTTTAAGGCAGGGGTAGGCAACCTTGGCTCTTTTATGACTCGTGGACTTCAACTCCCAGAATTCCTGAGCCAGCCATGCTGGCTCAGGAATTCTGGGAGTTGAAGTCCACGAGTCATAAAAGAACCAAGGTTGCCTACCCCTGGTTTAAGGCAATATAAAAGCTAGACACACAAACATGAACACACGCCTAAGAATCACTGAGTGGGAAGACAGATTCCCATCTTATTTATCATCTTTATCAAGATGACTGTTAACTAAACTGGAGACATGTTTCAACAAATTTAAATTTCAAACAAATGGAATATAGTACGTATTTCAGGTATGGATTTTATTCCACTGTTCGTCTTTCTCCCTCCCTCAAATAATTAATTTTATTTTTTTCTTAGTCCTCCAACTAGACTATATGTTTGCCAGAAGCATCCCCTCCCAACAAGCTGCTCCCCTTTTTACCTGGTACGTATGGGGGGTTTTCAAGCTTGTTGTTTGGACAGTCTTCCAAGGAACCATCCACAAAATTTGATGGCTCATTCATGTCCTAGAGAAGGGAATAGAAGGAGGTTTATGTGTCATATTTTCTTTTTAAATTACAACTTCCAAAAGCGCCATCCAACCAAAGGAAAAATCTCCCAACTGTTCAGCATTCAAGTCCCAGGCTTGGAAACTCACTATCCACATGCCGTCAAAGGGCACTTTGTCATGGAAATCCTTCACCATGTCATGCCACCACTGGTGAGTCTCTGGGTTGGTGAAATCAGGGAAGGCAGTGGGCCCAGGCCAAACCTAGAAGATAAAAACCAGAGCTATGAGTATAAATCTGTAAACCTTCTATATATTCTACCGTGATGCATTTTAGTGTATCTTTGGAGATGGAACAATAAAAAAGTTAACAGGCTAATTATCAGAATAAAAAAAAATTGTTTTAAAGTTGAACCCATCGTCCTTACATGATGTTGTATCTTTGGAGATGGAACAATAAAAACATTAACAGGCTAATTATCAGAATAAAAAAAATGTTTTAAAGTTGAACCCATCGCCCTTTCATGATGTTGTATAATAGTGAAACTATAAACGCAGCTGCATTCAACATGTGTATCTTCATATCTGGATTTCAATGGCTCAAGATCAAAGGAAGACATGAAATATGTGAGAAATGTTCACAAGGGAAACAAAAAATATATTCCCTAACTCCCTTTGTTCTATTCTTCTTTCAAGATCTACTAGACTACAGACTTAAATTTCACCACATGGCACCTCCCCCACTGAAGCTTCATCCTTTCTCTACCAAGGCTCAAGGCAGGAGTGTCCATAGCAGTGGTCACTGGCTTCAGGATGGCAGGACTGATTGTCCAAATGAAGCCCATTACTTTTTAATATGTTTTGTATATACATATATACATATAAACAGGAACAGGGCTTTGATTGCCCAGTCACGCCTGCCATTTTGAACCCAGTAACTGCTTCTGTACAGGCCCCTGTCCATGGGTGATCTCAAGTCTCACCCTTCCAATCAAAAGTTGTCCTGTCGCATTTACGATGAAGACCCCCCGCTTCAGGCCTTCATCATAGGGCCTATAACTGCCAGGGGGACTGGAACTGCTGATCCCTGGATCCTACAAGGAAACAGAGGGAGACATCTGTTTAGCCATAATGAATCTGATGGGAGTATGAAAATGTGAGGGGGACAGGACACGGTTGTCTCAAGCAAGGGAACAAAACACATGCTCTTTCAAACTTTGGCAGTACTTCAGAGTTGGGAGACAGATTGTCAAAAAAGCACATGAGGCATCGGAAATGAACATGCCTTTATTTATACGTAGAAAGTCCAGATTATGACATTTTAACAGTGTGAAAAACAGAAGCAAACTTGACATTTTAGGAGAAAGAGGAACATCCATTACTGAAGTTGGGCAACAGCACACAGCTTGTGGATTATCACATTCTAAATGCAAAACATGAATGGAACATTAAAAGGTCATAAAGAGAGCAACCCATTACGTGAGTATGGAAAGTCATTCATGCTGCTGTTGCTTTTCTAAAAGTCGAAATACACGAACATCTAAAGTTCTCTGTGCTTTCTAGGTCTGTATAATTTTCCTTTCTACTCTAAAAAGTAGAGATGGGCAATCTGAGGCCTCAGGGCTGAGTGCAGTTTCCCAACCCTTTATTCCATTATTATTAAAAATCTACAGTGTTGATTCCTGCCATTTGGAAATAAAAACCATACTGAAATTGCAAAATACCACTTAAGCTAATCCCTTCACAATTAACAAACAAAAACCCAAAATCCTTTGGGGGAGGGGAAAAAATCAGACCAACCCAATCTTACTGACATATGTAAGAAAGCCACACTGATATTGTACCATCACCTGTCTGCCTCCCTTCCAGATTTTCAGTAGAGGCTCCTTTGAGAAATATACTTTGTTCATTGTCTCAAACAGAAATAACTTTTCCATTCATATGACCCCACCTATGAAAAGTTTGCAAATGTGATATAATACAGGCAGTCCTTGACTTACAACCACAATTGAGCCCAAAATTTCTGTTGCTAAGCGAGACATTTGTTAAGAGAATTTTGTCTCATTGTACAACCTTCCTTGCCACAGTTGTTAAGTGAATCACTGCACTTGTTAAATTAGTAACAGGGTTGTTAAGTGAATCTGGTTTCCCCCATTGACTATTCTTGTCAGAAGGTTGCAAAATGTGATCACATGACCTTGGGACATTTCAATCGTCATAAATATGAGTCATTTGGCAAGCTTCTGAATTTTGATCATGTGACCATGCAACGGTTATAAGGGTGAAAAACGGTCATATGTAACTTTTTTCAGTGTGGTTGTGACTTTTGAGCACTCAACTAAACAATCCGTTGTAAGTCGAGGACTACCTGTATTCATTTGACTCAGGGAAGGGGAAGAATACTGAGAAAATATATTTGTCCTGGAAAAGTAGAAAGCTGGAAAGCAGCTCAAAACAACTTTGCTTTGGTTGTGTTAGGTATAAGTTGAAATACTGACAAGCGTTCAAGATTTTGTTAGATTACCATAAAGACATTGAATTACATTCCAATACTTCTAGCAACTGATTGGGCCTTCTCAAATATAGGCTGACAAGGAACTCTGCCTTAGAGAATCTCCAGCGAAACAAGGAATCCTTCCTAAACTGGAAGGCCCTAGATTGCATTTTCCTTCCAAAAGACTCACTCACTGCATTAGGGAGGGCTGGACATAGAACTGCATCATCTACTTCTGTGGAACAAAACTAGCAGATTTTGCAAACCCTTCAAGAGCATGCAACATATGAGAGGGCTGCAAAGCAAAGACAGAATATTATAATTAATATCATTTCTGGAATTACATTCAATGTTATCTACCTCTTTTGGGTCAGGCCAGCAGTATCAGAATCTGACAACTGATCTAGGTCAACTTCCACACAGCAATATTTTCAACTGCTGTGAGCCCCTCAAAGGAGAATTCAGGATTCATTAACTTACCACAATCATGACATACCTCCGACCATCACGATGGAAATCATTCACCATGTCTGGCATGTCCCTGAAACCATCCTTGTTGAAAGTGAAGTCTCGCTTAGCGTCCATATAATCCAGATCATTCCATTGTACATCCTATGAGCCCAGGAATGAGATTCTGGTGAAAGCAGGTTTGCGTCCCACCTCACTTTTTCTCTAAGAACAAATATTCTCTTTGAGTGATTACACTGACAGGGCAGCTGTACTACTTCATACAGGTTGGGTATCCATACCCAACCTGTGATCTGTTTTATAATGGTTTATTAGGTAAATTAGCTGAATTGACACAATCCATTAATCATTCAATCTTGACACAATCCATTAACCCTCATTTACAAAAATCGATATCTGAATTCACAAAACACACACGAAGCTAAAACCAACTCAGAAGTTTTGGTAGAATCCTTTTTTTATTTTACTGTGATTTGCAGGCTTTATTTATTTTATTTTATTTTATTTTATTTATTTTATTTTATTTTATTTTATTTTATTTTATTTTATTATTTTATTTTATTTTATTTTATTTTATTTTATTTTATTTTATTTTATTTTATTATTTTATTTTATTTTATTTTATTTTATTATTTTATTTTTATTTATTTTATTTTATTTATCATCTATCTATCTATCTATCTATCTATCTATCTGTTTGTACTCTGCCTTTATTATTTTTATAAATAACTCACGGCGGCAAACACATTCAAACGTAATTTCTTCCTCCTATTTTCCCCACAACAACAATCCTGTGGGGTGGGGTGGGCTGAGAGAGAGTGACTGGCCCAAAGTCACCTATTGGCTTTCATAGCTAAGACAGGACTATAACTCATGGCTTCCTGTTTTCTAGTTTGATGTCTTCGCCACAAACTGGCTCTCTTTTGTACAGAAATATTTGCTGAACTGTATCTTTTAACTTGCCTTCCCCTTTATGTATTCATTAATATGAAATTGGGCCTGTCGCCATTATAATTTTGTTGTTGCATCAATTGTGTTTCTTAATCTCTGATTGCAGGAGATTGCCAGAGCAATTGATAGGGCATCGGAAAAGAACCTCTGAACTTAATAAAATACAATCACATTATGGCTCAGGGAAATATATAAGCCAGTCCAAGGGCCAGAGAGAAGCTATAGTCAGATGGAATTCAGAGAAGGCACCTACCAGGGGGAAAAGAGCTGCAGTCATGTTTTTCACCACTTCCCGTGTAATAGCAGTGGAAGTGTATCCCCAGCGACAGAGATGGAATCCGAGAGCCCAGTAAGGAGGCATGAATGGGTAACCTGGAGGAATTTTGAGAAGGGGGGGGGGAGAGAGAGAATCAACATTCAAAACCTCTCAAAACCATCAGCACTCTCAAATCTCTCATAGAAAAAGAGTTTCAATAAAATACAATATGTCTGGACCTTTCAACCCTAAACCCAACCTACCATAACTATTTTAAAGGTTATGCTTATATCTAAGACTCTGTTTTGGGTTGCAGCTTTGGTGTATAAAGGGTTGCTTCTA
>NW_015386203.1:170340-173685 GCF_001527695.2 Protobothrops mucrosquamatus | reverse complement strand
GAGAGAGAGAATCAACATTCAAAACCTCTCAAAACCATCAGCACTCTCAAATCTCTCATAGAAAAAGAGTTTCAATAAAATACAATATGTCTGGACCTTTCAACCCTAAACCCAACCTACCATAACTATTTTAAAGGTTATGCTTATATCTAAGACTCTGTTTTGGGTTGCAGCTTTGGTGTATAAAGGGTTGCTTCTAATACCTAAACTAAGTTGGGATATGAAGTAGAAAAAGACAGAAAAATATCATTACAGACCCTGTGATTTAGACTCTTCATAGATAAAGTGATTTTTTAAAAAAATGTACAAAGAACAGATAAAATAGGCTTAAGTCTCGCTTCACACATGGAAAGGTACAAATGCTTACCAATAACATCCATGTACTGGCGCACCACACTGCTTGGGTCTGGGCCCAAGAAGATATAGAAATCCAAGATACCCCCAGTAGTTCTCCATGTCAGCGCTGGACTGGGCTGCAGTAACACATCTACAAGACAAACAGTGGCTTGGAATCACTACTAGAAGGACACAGTACACCATCCACACATTACAGAGACACTGACAGGATTTTACTCCTACAACCTCCATACAGCCATCATATTTCATTATCAGACACTCAGCCTTGGTTTGCTGCTTAATGGCTACTCTTGCCTCTATGCCAGGGGTGTCAAACTCAATTTCACTGAGGGCTGCATCAGCATTGCGGTTGCCCTGGAGGGGGCAGGTGGGTGTGGCCAGAGTGGGTGCAGCCTACTGGTTGGGCGTGGATGGAGTGGGTGTGGCCTAATGGGTGGGCGTGGCCAGTTCTACATCATTCGCGTCAAGGGTGCCTATGGGGGCCTGGGCAGGAGTGGGACAGATCTGAGGGTCTCTGGCAGAAGGGGGTGGGACCGGGGCAAGTGCCAAGATGGTCACCACAAAACTGTACATTGGCACCTGGCTGGCCTGGGCCAGGGCCAAGGCAGCGGGGGCCGTTCCCTCACTGTTTCCAGGATGGCTTTGCGGGCCACATGAAACCACTTCGTGGGCTGCATCCAGCCCCCGGGCCTTGTGTTTGACATGTCTGCTCTATGCTGACAATGAGACTGTTGCCCACATTAAAGCCAGTTCCCTTTAATAGAAAGAGGTACAAATATTGTTCTTTAACACTTAGCAGATGCTTAATATTGAGGAAAGAAAAGGAAACTTAAATAGCATTTTCCAGATCGGAATCTTAGTGCAATTAGCATTATGAAGGGTCTTAATTCTCAATATAAATAGTCAGGGTTACGCTATTATACAGTGAAAGTAATCACAAAATAGCAGTTAATAGAACAAGCTAAACTGCTGAGGCTGAAAAGCAATTACAGGATCCAAACCTTAATTAGTAGACCGCTTTGATTAGCAGACCAGTTTGGTTTAGTGATTAAGGGACCAGGCTAGAAACCAGGAGAGTGTGAGTTCAAGTCCTGCCTTAGCCTTAGCCGTGAAAGCCAGCTGGGTGATCTTGGGCCAGTCACTCTTTCTCAACCCAACTCACTTCATAAATAAAAATAAAAATTATAAGACAAAGTCAGAATCTCCACTCCTTCAAATCACAAAATGGCTCCTTCAAATACACACGACTTGGACACACAGAAATCATCATTAGGTTACTTTAATCATATCTAAGTTTGGCCCATGAGGGATGTCATCTGATACAATACCTACCCATAGCATTGCTGTTCAGTAGGAAGACTCCGTGGGCCAAGCCATCCTTTTCTAAAGCCACATAGAAGGGGTGTGAACCATACAAATTGGCAGAGGGCTAAAAACACAAAATAATATCGCATAGGATCAAGGTTGTATTGGACAACAGGAACACTTCAGCAATGTCTTGGGCTTTAGCACCTCTTTAGTCGTCTCAAATAGCAAACACTTTTTCCATGATGGTCCTTTTTCACTATTTTTTTTAAAATTCAAGTGTCAATTAAATGACAACTTAAAAAGTCTATCAAGCAATGGATCAAGCAAGCTTTTGACTTGGTTTCCCAGACTTCCACAGACAGAGCCAATCTCCACTACAGGATTATATCTGCCATGGTTCTTGCCAAGAATGTGGGGTTTCATAGGTAAATGAGATGCTGAAAATGCTCTCCAGAGGTCTCAAAAGCATTGCAGAAAACTACAGTTCCCATGGGAAGGAGGAATTGCAGTTTAAAGCTGATTAAATAGTAGAATGCCCAGGTAAGATCTGTCACCAAATCTTCCAATGTGATACTGCAATACTCAGAATTCCAACCAAAATACAGAACTTAGTTCTATTTGTCATTATTTCTTCATCAAAAGTCTCTACTATCATATGGCCATTGAATGTATCTCACATTTCACTGGGTATGCTTGAGATTTTTTTTTACCCCTAATTTTTTCTAAATTTTTGCAAACTTTGCACAAAATACTAGAATTATTCCTATGAAATTTGTGCATCAGAGCATGCTAAATCTGTCATTAGAACTGAGCGTATAAGCTTAAGATCAGATGATGACTGCATAGCACCATGATTAAATTCTTAGAGAACCTGTCCCTTGAGGAAATCTTGTCCACCCTCCTGTCATTTACCGCAGGTGATATGTCCCGGTTCCACAAAGTAATTTTGGTCCAATTGACATTCAGAATAAGAGGGGTCAGATGTTCACCCAATCCAGAGATGAAATGTGATGGCAGAGCAGTGGAGATCTGAAGGAACTGGTCAGCATAGAACAGAGGAGCCACAGTAGTATTCAGCCTGTTTGGAAAAAGTGGACACTTCCACCAGCAGTTTACAAATAAGGTCCCCTTTTTCTTTGACTTACCTCAATTTATCTTGGAGACTACTTCCAAAGTTCTAATCTCATCTAATCTCATCTAATCATCTATTAATCTAATCTAATCCAATCCAATCCAGTGACTAGTTGCATAATGATTTAGGTAAATATCCTCATCCAAGAGAAGGCTACTGCATGCCTGAATTCATCTTTAAAAATCCAATTATGGAACATGAGGCTCCTGGAGATGCTCCTATCTCCTATTGTTCAGGATTGTTCAATAAAACTATTTTGTTTCAACAAACCTTCAGATCCTAGGATGATTGTGGGCATTCATCTATCATTGATTATTTCTGGAATGGTTTCTAAATTGTTTGTGAAAGGTTCTATTTGTGGTTTTCTATTTTTGGCACATGGCCCAGAATCGGCCTGATTTGAGGCCACAGGTAGCTGTGTGAAGAATGTAGTCCGGGGTTAGAGATATTGCATGTCAGAAAAGATAAAACTCAACTCAATGCCTCAATACTGCTGGTAGATGTACTCATTAAAGGCTATTTTACATATATATTAGGTGCACTGCTTC
>NW_015386203.1:115775-170188 GCF_001527695.2 Protobothrops mucrosquamatus | reverse complement strand
TTCTATTTGTGGTTTTCTATTTTTGGCACATGGCCCAGAATCGGCCTGATTTGAGGCCACAGGTAGCTGTGTGAAGAATGTAGTCCGGGGTTAGAGATATTGCATGTCAGAAAAGATAAAACTCAACTCAATGCCTCAATACTGCTGGTAGATGTACTCATTAAAGGCTATTTTACATATATATTAGGTGCACTGCTTCATATGCAAAATATAAATTCCAAATACCTATTTGGAAGAGATGCATATGCATCAAAAGCCTGTAAAACTTTTTAGGTGAAGGCAAACTCTGGAGTCCAATACGAAAATGGCCCTTCAACTTCTAGAACAGTGTTTCTCAACCTTGACAATTTTAAGGCATGTGGACTTCAACTCCCAGAATTCCACAGCCAGCAATGCTTAAAATTGTCAAGGTTGAGAAACACTGTTCTAGAACATAAGCACTAGTTTAGCAATTTCTCTTTCTCTTTCTGTCTCTCTCTTTCTGTCTCTGTGTGTCTCTCTCTCACACACAAATACACACACACACACATTATATTATCATCATACAGCTATTCAACCTTCATTTTCTGCTAGTGAAATACACTGAATTAGACGAATACTTGGATGAGCAAAGTCCGGAGCTACTTACAGAACTTGGCCATTGGACTGTCGAAAAACAATGAGGCCAAAGGGATCAGCAGAGAACTGCACAGAATAGAGAGTTGAGGATTCCTTATTGGTGGCCTTGGGGGTTTCTAAAGGAACTTCATAGCGTTTTCTAGCTGGATTCTTAAGCTGTGGTGGAAGAGACAGAACAACAAACATTGTGTGATGCTACTCCAAAAATTGGTCAGAAAAATTCAGTCAAGCTTCAAAGGGACTTGGCTTCTACTTCAGAATCGTTTGTGAGGTGGAAGAAAGGAGGTCGGTGTGAAGTTTGAAGTTACAATGAAATCCAGCTTTTTGGTTCAAGGGGGCTTTTTATTGTCTGATTAACTGATTTCCCACCTTTCAATTGATCTAATATGACATTTGATATTCCTGCACCCCGTTATTTCTAAAACAGACATCTATAAGCAGAGCCAATTTTAAACAGTATAAAATAAATTCAAGGCTGCACTCTTGTATGATTTTGCTTGGAAATAAGCATTAATCACTTCTAAGCTTGTAGCATTTCATTTCGTTTATAATTTGTTTTTAGATTTCTGAAAATATATACATAATAATTTAGATATGTATATCATACATACCTACAATATCTACATGTATTTGAAGTATTATCATACGCAGGATGTATTTTGGTCGCAGAGAAAAGGGATTACTTATGTAGCCCCTACTCCAGCTACTAGAAATGTATCTAAGAGTCACAAATAACAAAGCCACGCTACGCATTATCGTGATTTATTGAATAAACCACAATTAGCTGGATTTACACATATTGTCATTGGCTCAATATCAGCAAAGCAATACCGAAAACTTCAGTTCTTTGCTGCCATCTAGTGATAGCCTAGGCTAGGTAGAGCAATCCTAACTAGACCATAATTATTCTTCATGCAGTATAGTGATTAAGTTTATACAAACTAGTAAAAGCCAAATAAACCACACTTAACCTGATGCTTGTACCCAGCCACGTATTCACTTCTTTAGCTTCTGAAATTATTTTTTAAACGCTAATATTCTTAAGAAAATGAATTCTGGTTCTGGCAATCACATTCTAATCTTTCACAATTCCACAGAATTGCCATAGTCACATAGCCTGGCAATAACCCTCTCTATTTAACTGAAAAGAGATTTATCCTAGGATTAGAGCAGGAACAAACAAAATTTGAGGATCAAGGGCTATAATCCTGATGTTACTAAGAGATGGGTTAGGGACAAAGAACTTGTAAAAAAAAATCTAGAACCTTGCTTTTATATACTATATGCAGATAGCAGCAAGAATGCTTTATGCACAAAAATTAGGGAGCTGGGGAGTTACAAAGATATTCCATGTTTGGTTAATGTCAGAGTGCCTTGGACTTCCTTTTTTAAAAACAAAACAAAACAAAACAATAGTCCCTACTCACCGTGAAGTGAAGCCTCCCCTTGGTCTCAAAGACCACATCCAGCTGCACATTCAGGATGTCATCTGGCATGAAAGAAGGTGCACTGCGGATCAAGTGGGCAGTGTAGCCAGTCTTGGTGGCAGTTAGGTTTGTCATCTTGTAACTAGAGTAATTGGTAGGAAAGAAGCACCAGGGCTGCCAACCAGCAGAGCCTTTGGAAGAGACAGGGACGTAACAACATCCCCGAGCTTGACATTCATCTTGAGAGAGAAGCTTCTCTGGGGCACAGTCAAAGCGGCTGTCTGGAGGGATGTTGCATTGCTTAGACATCGACAGGGGTTCCAACTGTTGTTTTAGTTTCTGTTGTGGTACCTCTGAAATCCTGCCATGATTCTTACCCCAGTGATCATTCTCTCTTTTAGAAGCAGCTATGGCTGCCTCTGAGGTCCTAGATAGTCCAAGCAGAGTGATCACAAATGCTAGAGTTGAAATCACCAGCATTGTGTGCTTCTTCCACCACAACCTCTGTCAGGCATTGAATCACCATGGAGAAAGGCAGGAGTTTGCTCCTCAGCAAGTATAGGACAGTCAGTCTCCAGCTGCAGAGGAGATACAATCAGACACAAACTATGAATTCCTGGCTTGTGCTGCGTTCTCCAGGCTGACTATTCTTAAGAACCTATCCCTTGTATTCAAGTGGGGAAGTCCCTGATGAATGTCTGTCAGGCCTAGAGAATCTAAAAGTTATTCCTTTGTATTCAATATTGATTCCAATCAAAACATTGATACCCCACTGTTGTGGCTCAAAAAGCAACAGGTCTATTGAGCATTTTTCCTTCTATGTATATCAATCCTGTAGAGCTGCATGTGCTGATTTCCTGCAGGAACAAATTTCCTGTGTCAGGAAATCTTAAAACAGTCTTGAAAGCACTTTGAGCAGAGAAACCAAGAAGACAGGCATTTCCCTATAGGCAAGACAGACTCCATGTTGCTTATAGAGATATTATCATGTTGACTCTGGATACAATCTATTATTTCAATTGTGATTATTATACAATAATAATTGGAGATGATTAACATTTTATTATTTAGAAACCAGTGATGAGAATACAAAAAATGTTCTATCAATATTAATTACAATTGAGGATGCTAGGTCTCAACTGGCTCCCTGGTTCTCCGGGGAGCTGAGAGAGATGAAACGCCGGAAAAGACGCCTAGAGAGATGTTGGAGGGCCAGCCGAACCGAATCCGCGCGAACACAGGTAAGGATACATGTTAGATCCTACCTAGTGGCGATGAGAGTGGCTAGGACTAACTACTATTCCTCACTCATCGCGTCATCAGATAGTNTGCCATAAGCTATTTATAAAACGAATAAAGGCAGGATATTAAATCAATAAATAATAAACAAACAAACATTGTGAAAATGTGGTCACTGTAAGAGGAGAGCAATATTATTCTGCAGTAACTAACAATCAGGAACCTGGTAGCATTTTTTCAAACTGATAAATGTTATTAAAACATATAATTAAGCCTTTGTGAGCTACAGCCGACTTCCTCAACTGCATCCGACGAAAGCTTCGGCCATTACATTTGTTAGTCTGAATAAGTGCTACTAGATTCCTTCGAATTAGTGTGAAAATGTACAGGTTTTTTTTTCCTACTCGTTGACCCTAGCCAAAGTAAATCCCACAGCAATTCTATCGCCCCGCCCCATTCACAATTACCATTATCAGGATTTTGGCCAGGCCACACACACACACACCCCCGAAATATTCACTTACGCGAAGACACAGAAGCTTCTGCAATCAGCCCAACCCGAAAGAAACGAATAGAGTGAAGTTTTTTCAACAGATCACGTGAATAGCGGCTCACGTGACTAAAATTTTCTCCTTTCTCCTACGAGGACGATCTCACCAAACGGGCTCGTCGAATGAGTTGGATGTCCCTGCAAAAAATCCAGGCATCCGCCAGATGCCAGCAAAGGGTTAGGATTTTATTTTCTTTCGCTGCCATCCGGCTTTTTCTCGTTGTCGTCCGGATTTTTTGCAGCCCGGAGATGGCAGGCCCACAGAAAAGGGCTTCGGTTGGAAGGGGTTTCTCTATTAACGAGTCCTTTAAATGAGGCGACAACACACAATGGTGCGCCGTGGAAGAGCTTCCCCGGTGCAAACATTTATGATGGGTGTACCTTTTCTAGAGAAAGTAGGACAAATCTGCAAAATGTTTGGACGAGTTGCACTCCGTCTCTTTTCACACATTATCACCCTGTTAACAAACAAACCCCCCCCCGCGCACCTGTTTCCAAATATTGTGTTTCTTTTAGAGATTACGGGTTTTTTTGGTGATAATAATGAAAACGTTCATTCTACTCCCATTTACTTGCAAACGCAGGTCTGCTTTTTTAAATTGCTTATTAAAGAAATGCCATGACCATTCTTGGGATTCAATTCGGTAGAATTTGGAGGCGGATAATTAAATGTTGTCAACTTTTAGCCCTTGCTATTTCTATGTACACTCGCTACTTTTTATTAGTTACTGTTCTAAACTGAAGACAGAAGGCAAGTGTACTATTGGATGGCTTTGCATAATTTATTAAGACTGTTTCATAGAACACTTGTATTTTGGAATATAGGAGATGGAAAATACACACCTATTAAAATTGGTTATATGTAAAATAAAATATGGCTTTGGCTTAAAATTGTATGAGTTTAGCCCTCCCTGAGATTCACTCAGATCATTGAATTATTATGAATGGACTTAATTAAAATTGCTCCTGGAATTTGATTTATTGATAAAATAACAATGAAGCTTGGGACATACAAGAGATTTAAAATCAAAATGGGGCCATTGTTTTAAACATTTCAAAGAAGATATATAAACTTAAAAGAACAAGAAAAGGGGATAAAAGAGTAAAATTTAAGTGAATAAATGCAGGATTTTAGTATGTTATGAACATTACGATTCTCCAGTATGTTGTTAATTTTGAGTAGCTATATTGTAAAAGATTTAAACTTGCTGTTAAGATAAACATGATTGTCAAGAATCACAATCAACAATATAATTCACCAAATAAGATTATAAACTACAGTAAATTTAATCCAATTTACTAAAATTATAAAATCCATAAGTAAAGTACTTTGAGTATGGTACATATTGTATTAAGTTGTAATCTAAGAAAAGCTTGAACTGAATTCTGTGTCAAATTTACTTTTAAAATAACAAGTTTATTCCAGACATTGACGCATACTTCCGGAATTTAGTTCATCATTCTTTCACCGTTATAGCAGTTAGCATATACAAAGCTAATTCAATATATTTTGAAGAAAGAGATGTACAGTATGTTTAGGAAGGTTTAACAAAAATATTGTAGGTTGAAAAAGGAATGTCAACTTTTAAGAATTGTTTCATTCTACTATGAATCATTTCCAAAACTTAGGAGTTTTACAATATTATCACCAAATATGAAAGTATGATTTCATTTGGTCATTAAATTTCCAACATTTTAGAGAACGATATGTCCTTTTTAGCAATGACGGCTGGAGTAATATACTGACAGTAAATATACCATGTTATTCCATAATACATGGAAGAAATTCAATGTTTTTCCATTAAAATGTTCTTTGTTGCAGATCTGTAACTGCATTCAAATTCTGTAGCTATTTAAGAATGTAGTCCTGCAAATTGGAATATGTTCTTAGATCAATCAAGCTTTTTCATTGTGCTGTAATTTTGCATCATGTTCAAAGTATAGGGTTTAAAGACTATGCCTAAGGATGATTTTGAAATAAAAAGTCTATAATTGAAAAAGCTTGGCTGAGATGAGCCCGTTCTACAACTTTCTCTAAAATAATAGGAAGCTACATTTTAAAATTGCTGCAGCCATTTTTTTAATGATTTTGCAGAACTAATATGTACAAAAAAACTGATAGAAAAGTGTTTGGTTTTCGACATGAGAAATATAAAAATGTTGGGATGGTTTATATAAAAGAAATGTTTTCTCTGGTTTGTCTTTTTTTCTTTTTTTACTCTTTTTTTTAAGATATGAGAAATTGTAAAAATGTGACTTAAATACTTAAGTGTAATTAATTTTAAGAAAAACTTAACCAGTAAGAATGTTTTGAATATTGTGGGGAAAACAAATTTAAATAAGAATGTAAACAGGAATTATGATGAGACAATCAAGATGATCCGTGAAAAGAAGCTTTATATTGATGTGGTTATTATTTGCAGAAACGTGAGAAAAATGTTTACATTTAATTGTCATTTATTTAAATAAGAGCTGTATTAATTTAAGGTTGGCAAAAGAGACTATTATTGGAAGAAGAGGAAATCAAGTAAAGCTATTCTAAGGACTATAGAATTATAGAAATTAATCGTGATTGACTGTTTTTTAAACACTAACCCAGACAACATGATGTTTACCAAATATTAAGCTGTATGTTAAAAATCAATAAAACATATTTTTTAAAAAACCAAAACCTGATAGACTACAGGTAGTCCTTGACTTCCAAATTCAGTTGTGATCAGATTTGTGGTTGTTGAGCAAAATTGTCACTTTGCTCAAGGACCACAATCCTGGCTCTCCCAGTTGTGGTTGTTGAGCAAAGAATGGAACCTCCATAGGAAGCTGTGCCTTGGATCTGCTTGGGTGTGCCTGTCAGCAGCTGCAGAACAATGCAAAGATAAGTGAACCCAGGTGTGGGTTGGAGTAGGTCAAGGCCTCCAGGGCCATGATAGCTTTGCACAGGCTGGGTGAACAGCTGAGATAGGGGGAAGAGAGAGGCAGGTACAGGAAGTTTTCATCTATATTGAGTTTTTATACAGTATTCCTCCACTTCCTTGGGGATCAAGTACAACCAGCTCCAATCAGTGGCAAGGAACTATGAAGATGAAATTGTAACAGCATCAGATTGCCTATCTTTGGGTATAATATAGCAGGTACAGCTGTATCTGCCAAATTCTTTGTTAACGAGTAAAATGAAAAAAAGTCACTTTAGGGCAGAGTTCCCCAACCTTTCCAGCATTACGGACTGGCGCGGGAGGAGAGGGGATGGTTCTGCACGAGCAGCAAGTGTGCAGCCACACATGAAGCTTCATTTGTGAGCAACGGTTAAGTGTGCGCACAGCTGCATTTGCATGAGCGGCAGTTAAGCATGTGTGCGTGCAACTGCATTTGAGCGAGCAGCAGGCAAGTGCATGCACAGCTCCATTTGTGAGTGGCAGGCAAAAGTGCGCCCATTGCTCACACAAATGGAACGCATCTCCACATGCTCAGCTGCTGCTCATGCAAGTGGGGATGCGCACACGCTCACCCATCGCTTCCATGGCCTGGTTCTGAACAGTTCACTGCCCAGTAGTGGGCCATGGACCAGGGTTGTGGACCCCTGCCTTAAGGTTCCATCTATGGTTTTATACAGAGCATTAAGCTATGATCTGTTCTTTTCCTTTGGATAAGTATGTATCTACTCATTGTGATTTAGTATTATGTGTAAATATGCCATTATGGCCTGTTCAACATATTTAAATTACATGTGAATCCAAGTATCAGTCTTAATGCAGCTTAGTCACCTTAGGGCAAAACTACGGTATATAAAATATAGTTTTGACCTGGGGGTGGAATTATCTCCAATGAAATCTCTCAAAGTTTATCTGCAAACAGGGATACATCATCATGCACATCTAATTTACAGCTACCTTCTTCTCAGTTGATCCCTGCACTTTAAATGAAAATGGGAGAATTTTCATCATATTGAGGTTTAATATTCCCCCCATCCTCCAGTATCATGAGGGATGAACAACTTTGCCCAGAAAAAGAAAATCTTATCCCCTGTTGACTGCTGATTGGAAATTTTTCTTCATGTGGTGTTGAGAAAGTGAACTTTCCTTAAATGAGCTTTTATCTTGTCAACTGCTGATCAGAGGAGCTGTCTTAGCATTGTCTAGGAAGCAGGGGCTGAGGAAAGGAGGAAGACGTTAGGAGAACAATCAAATGGAAAGCTTTGCAGTTACATTTCGCCATAATGTTCTCTCGTGGAATCTGAATGTTTTTCAGAAGAGTTCTTTATTCTATGGAAAATGTCAACATTCCTTCCAACAAATAAGAATTGAAAGTTTGCTGAATTCCTAGATTAACAGAACTAAACAAGAAAATAAGAATCTAACTTGTCTTTTTATTTAGGACAGAAAAACAGTGCAATGGAAAAAGCAAACTTTGAATATAAAACTGACTCACTTTTTTTTAAACCCACAACTACCCTGTCCATCCCCCATCTTTCTCTTTCCTATATACCATCCACTGACAAGCTGTCAGGAAATAACATTCCAGTTATTCTCACACTGATATTTTGAAAATGTCCAGCTCTATTTTTCTTCAGCTTGATCCTGGGCACTCAGTTCTTCCAGTTTCTGAGTTATTACTTGGGTAATTCTGTGCAATGTCTTGTGATAATGAGGATACTCGTGGTCAATCTGATGGAGAAGGGTGTTAAGAGTTTGCAGTCTCTCCTCCACTTTATGATGTTCAACACGGGCCATTATCTCAGAACGACATAGTAGGCTGTACTTCCCTTCCTTCACGGTCTGCATGTGCTTCACGCGTGTCTGATTGGACACAATATCTGAAAGGTTCTTAGAAAAGCAACATTGAATTTGTTATTAGAGACAAAAGGCTGCAGGCAAGGCAGGAAGGAATAAATCCTCTCTGATGCATCTTGAGACTGAATCAACCGATGAGCAAAAATCTAGATAGCCTGGGTTTAATACAAGATTAAACTTTTTTTTTTTTAGTAGACAGGGTCCCAGAAGAAAAATTGCATTATGAGAACTGTCAGTGAAATCCAAAAATAAAATTAAACACTAATATACTTGCAGATTTGTATGCACAAGTAGATAACTATACAGCAGTTGGTTTTAATCCCTGTCTTTTCAGACACATAGCTCACCAAGGTAACTCATACCTGTGTTTCCCCGAAAATAGACCGGGTCTTATATTAATTTTTGCTCCAAAAGACGCATTAGGGCTTATTTTCAGGTGATGTCTTATTTTTTTCATATATAACAGACATGTCAAACACAAGGCGTACGGACTGGATGGGCCCATATCTGGCCTGTGGGGCTGCCCTGGAGATGGCGAGGGACTACCCCTCCCTGCTCTGACCCCAGCCCAGCCTGGCTGGGTGTTCCCCCGGCATGTGCATAGGAGGCGGCGAGTGCACGGGGGCTGATGTCTGGCAGCAGCCACAGCCCGCTGGCCCCTTGGCCAACGCACTTTAGGGTTGTGCAGCCTATGCAGCACAGGTGAGTCTGAGCACTGCGACTGCCAGGCCAGCCCTCCAAGTAGCAGGCGGAGGCAGAGCTGCCCACCCATTCCATCCCACTGTCTGTCTTTGCTTGCCGGCGTGTCTGGCGGGCCAGATTGCGTTCCTCCCCCCATGCCTCTGCCTCTGCCTGTTGCTGGTGCCGCTGCAGTGAGGCAAGGCAAGGCAGGGGTGGTGGCATCACGCCTTGGCCCCTGCGCACTTAGCCCCTGCCGTCCAACCTTGTCCTCCAGCTCCGCCGCACACGTGGGATGAGTCTCCCAACTGCCACCTCACTCGCAATGGCCCTGGCAAATGAGAAGGGCCAGGAGCCCCTGTCCCCAAGAGGCAGCCGGGACTCCCCTCCCCATTCCGCCCAAGCCCAGGCCCAGAGCTGCCCCACATGTCCCGCACCCGCACACCTCAGGGTCCCACACCCAGGCCACCCCAGCCCTGTTATCTGCCTCCCAGCACCTCACCTCCCAGTGGTGGCACCAGCAGCAGCAGCTCCACCCATCAGGAGCCCCGCTGCCCCTCAGCCCCCCCGAGCCCAAGAAGCCCAGTCTGAACAAGGAGAGCAAGCACAGCAGGAGCAGCCTCGAGGAGGCAAGTGTGGCCAGGCATCCCCTTGGGGAAGTGGGGCTGCTCAGGGCCCTGGGCAGTCTACGCTGCTGTTCAGGGGCACCCCACATGGCCTGAGAGGGTTGGTGAGGCTCCTCTGGTGGATCAGGCCCTGTCGCCACCCTGGTCCCGCCCCCCTCTGCCAGAGACCCTGTATCTCCCCAGCCCCACCCGGGTCCCCACAGGCACCCCCTAACGTGAATAACTTTGAGTTGACCACGTTCATCTACCATGCCCCCCCCCAGGGCAATCACAATGCTGATGCGGCATTCTGGCTGACAATCTTAACCGGGGCTTATTTTTGGGGTAGGGCTTATATTATGAGCATCCTGAAAAATCATGCTAGGGCTTATTTTCTGGTTGGTTATTTTCAAGGAAACACGGTAGAACTTGCAGTTGATTAAGCAACCTATTTTGCAAATTGTTGCAATAATATGAATTATCAGAATATATTATAATTTGCTAAACGGTAAAAAAATAAAAAGTTAAAAACTGGACAGGATGCTTCAGCCATACTCAAATCCTGTTATTAGGAGTCCATATATGAATAGGTACATTTTTCCTCAGCATGGAGCAACTACTCCAAGTTGAGTATACAAGGTTACCGCCATATATAATTAGTCCCAAAGAGAGATGGAACACGCACTGCACAAATGACCACTCTTGTTACCTGCCGTTTCCTTGCTTGCAATTGTTCTATATTTTCATCAAGTTCTTCTGCTTCATAATTCCTATTGGAAAGCAGTCTCTCCTTCTCCATAATAGCTTCGTGGAGGTTCTGCTGTGATTGTTCAAGCTGAATTATGGTTTTGTTGCATTCCTCAGCACACTAGGGGAATATAAGAAGGGGGGGGGAGAGAAATCAATCCATTTTCTCAAGACCAGTTATTTGCCGGAAGTTCCTGTGAGAGAAGTGCATGCTGTAAATTCTCATTCTCACAACTTCATACATTATAATACCCTTAACAAATGATTTTCTCCTCCCCCAACCTCCAGTGATGTTCATGATGTAAGAAAATGCATCTATATGCTCAACAGAAGCATTTATTTTCCACTTAATATATAACTGGTCAGCGGTTCTGAATCTATGTTCCCTCAGTAAGCTCACAGTACACTTCTTAATAGTGGTTCAGTAGTGCCTGTGTTTCAATACAACTCTGTATTGAAGCTGGGCAGAAATATATCATCAATTAAATGAGGACTGGAAAATCTATCTCAGTTTTCGGCATCATGATATTAAAAACACTCTACAGAAATCTGAGTAATTCTTGCTTCCTTGTTTGTGCTAGGTATTGGGGTTGACAGTCCCTCCCCCCATTTGAAGCAATGCCCTGCCTCTGGAGATATTTCAAAGACAGGCTCCTCCAGCACTGTCTAGAGGAATTTTTGTAACAAAATACAGCAAGGGATAATAAAGACAGCACAAACTTATGGCATAACTAAATCATTCTCCATAAAACAAAATTCTAATCTGCATTTAGCGCCTTAATTTCCAGATTGCTACAATATATTTTTCCCTGAATCTCCAATCTAAATTCCTGGAAATTTTCTGTTCCCCTGGCCTGGAGTTAGCCTGTGAAAAGATGCTTTGTATCTTCCACAAGAGAAAAAATACAGAACAAAGACAAAAACACGTTTCCCCTCCTCTTTTAAAAAAAATCATTTGCGAGAGAAAAACCTTCTAACTCCTGATTTGTCACTCATAGTTTAACTTTTCTAAATATTCTAAATATAGCAATGTCTTCAGAGTATGTTGGTGAAAAACTGCAAGACGGTGCGTGCAAACTCTTGAGGCAAGAAGGGCCTTTTTTCTATGTGTGTCATACACATGCAAAATGGGCACCGCTTGCACTGCAATATTGTATCTGCCATCTTGCAAATCTTGTTTGCCTCTTACAGATGCTGCTGGTCTTTGCTTTCTGTCTAGATTGATAAATTAAATCCAGTTGGCTGACCAAGTTTAAATATTCCTTTCATAGATGACACTATAGAGATGGGCTTTTTTCCCTTTCACCTCATCCGACTAGAATGAATCTATGCATCCAAGTTATTCAAGCTGCTGCTGTGATCCTGAACAAATTGACTGTTCCTGCTCACCAAATACACTTTTGATTTTAAAAGATTCCTTGTTACTGTTTTGACTTATAGCAGTATAAGCTGACATTTATAGTTTTACTGAATCTTGTATTTAAGCAGGAGGAAAAATATTATGTCCAGGATAGCATAATCAGTCCTACTAGAGATACAGCGGGCCATGATATTGTCGATGAATTAAGGAGCTCTGTTAATTTCCATATTAGAAACCTGAAAGTAGAGTATTTATATACAAGAGAGAACAGCAGAGTTAGCTCTCCAGACTATTTCAGGAAGTATTCTACAAATAACAAGTTGGCCAGGTACTCTCTCTCTCTCTGTGTAATTCCCTAATGATCTATAATAACAATTTTTATTTGCTGACCTTCTGGGTCTCTTTGATCTTTTTTTTAAGCTCCAACTTCTTGTAGTGGAAGTCACCTTTTGTCAAGACTTGTTTATTCATTTTGCTCTGGCCCTCAGCACGAACCACAATTGTTTCTCGGCGGGAAACTGCTGCCTCCATATTTCTCATTAACTTCTCCTGCTGGTTCCTCAGCTGTTGGTACCTTACCTATATTCAGAAAGGAAGCAAGCCAACTGAGTATACTTGGACATCACCCATGAATCAGATGTTATATTTCTACATCCTTGTAGCCATGGATACATAATCATCTATAGCCCAAAGCTTTGCATAACATGGTTCAGAAACTGTAAAACTAGGGTACCACCACACTGATCAGCAGAATCTACAAATCTTTGGGGCTGTTAGTGAATTCAACATACCTCAAATATCTGAAGCATCTTGCTGATGACTGCAAAACATCATATAATAGGGCCTAATAAATTACATCCCTGAAATGTTAATCCACATTTCTGATAGATAGCTGACATGCTGAGTTTCTCAGCAGTTCTTAATACCTTTCCTATTGCAAAATTAGCTATTGTCTGGATCCAATATATTTTTTCTGAAATATTAAATCAAAATCAGAATTATAGTCACTGAATATATCTAAAAATTAATTTACATTTTATATCCTAGTTCAGCTTCACAGCAGGTGGCAGCATCTAGCCAATCTTATAAAGGTAAGCAGAGTAGCTTGAAGTTCAACAAAAATAACAACAACAACAATAACAACAACAAAATAACGGACTCTCAATAACTAAAGTTTTGCAAGCAGAATCTGGGCAGTTATCCTTTAATGATTCTCAGCATTTAGCAAGATTTGGACTGTATAGTGTGCAAGGATTACTGGAATGTAGCAATCTCTATCATGTAACACTCTGTACTAAAAATGTCTCGGTGAGTGGCAGAAACTAGTTATTTTATCTGGGCTTATAAACTAAGCAGGATTGGGTCTGGTGTGGACGGGAGATTTCCAGAAAATCAGAGTTGTAGACTAGATTGGAACATTGAAAAACCATTCGGAAAAAAGCTAATGGCAAACATTTCCACCGTGCTGTCAATAAGTCTACATAGTCCATGAAGTGACTAAAAGTTGAGTCAATAGAGGCGCTATCTTTTATCATATCCAAAATACCATTAGGCTTATTACAAATCTTGGAACTAAATCTGCCAAAAATATTCCCCAGGCCCACTTGTGCAATCTTTTCTCCAATATATAGGTACATCCAGAAAGGAAAAACAGCAGACTGGGTAAGTACAAATCATATATTATTTGGGTTAAACATATTTATGATGCAAAACCTTAGACTACTTTGATTGAAATTAGTGGTGCTTCTGCCAATCTGGGTAACCAGCAGACTTGCCTACCCAGCACTTCCTGTCTCACCTGCATCCTGTGAATCTCTGACTTCATGGCTCTGATCTCACTCTGCTCAGCTTCTGAGTCCACTGCAGCACGCATCTCTTTGGCTATTTGTATCTTCTTCTCCCATTGCATCATCTGGCATCTGAAATACCAGAGGAGAGAAAAACAAGGAAGAAGCTTGCAGAACCCTAGCAGACAATAGCATATGGAAACAGGAGGTGTGCATTTTGGTATCACTATCAAATTGCACCTCAAGACACTCGTGCAAATCATATTCTATCAAAACAAAAGGAGAACACAGTCATGACTACTATTAGCTTTTATGTACAAAGAATGCCAGGAATCTGTTTTTCCCCAACATTATGTCATGAAAATATATTCCACCTGTAAATTCCACACAGAAACTAAGAAAGCAATAACAATTACGGCATTAAAATGTAATCTAGAAAGGCATTTGGCTTGTGGAAAATTCAGAAGTACAGAGCATAACAATGAGAAGGAGACATGTTTATTGCCAAGGACCTTGGATGACTGCTTTATACATAGGAGAGAGGGACCCTGAACAATGGGAAAGCAAGGGTCTTTACAGAAGTTGAAGGCTATAGGGCAGGAAATCCTAGGTATCTGATTTGCTGGCAACCTCTGGAGAAGCAAAGCAGGTTCTTGACCATGCACCTGGGGTGATTCCTATTGTTACGCAAAGTGGCCCTTTCAGGAGAGCAGCAAAGCTGGGAAAGCCCATTATTAAGGAGATGGAATGCTATGATAATCAGGCTGATTAAGGATGGAAGTTGGGCTTTCTTACCTTGTTACTGTGTTGCAATTCCCTATTAGGGCTGCCCTTAGGCTGTACTGTGAGTGGGTGATCAAAGCTTACACTCTTGATGGTGTTTCATGGGGCTCTGTCTGGAGGTAGGATTATTAGACAAAGAGTTGGATTGGACTCTGATCATGTCCAAAAGACAAAGAGGAAAAGGGTTTTATTTCCTCCTTTTTATTTTCTCCATTTATTTTCTCCACTACACACCTGCATTGTGATAATTTATGAATTGCCTTCAATTATTCTAGTTGCAGAGGCTGCTCTCTGCTTATCTCTCAAACTGCAACACAAGAAGGAGATCTGATTTACATTCCACGGGTCTGTGCTCTGACATGTTGATGACCCAACCTAGAAAATGGACTCTCAAAAAAGTCATGAATATTTTCCACCTGCACTATTTAAGCGTTCAGATACGATATGATAAATCAGAACTCACTCTGCCTCAACTAGACTGTTGAGGAGCCTCTCTTTTTCCTCATGGAGTCGGTCCAGTTTCTCTTGCATCTCAATTGATTCTCTCTCTGATATCTAGAGCCAGGAATATGTGCATTGTATCTTTTATTTACTTCTAATAAACAAACGATCCAGAACAAGGATAATTATCAACCTGGACTAGCAACAGATTATAAGAAAAGCCCTGTTACATCTGCCAAAGGCCTACCTGGTTCATGTTTCTGTGTTGCACAAAGGCCAATTAAATGCTTCCAAGATGCTTACAAACAGGATGGGATTGCAATAACCTTCTTTCAGTATTTCTCTTTGTTAGCATGGTTGAAATTGTGCTGCTTTTGGTGTAGGGGCAAGATACAGCCAATTCAACTTATAGACAGCTCTGTCTCTAAATTTGCCCAATTCTCTTTTAGAAAACATTGAAATTGGTAGCCATTACTACACCTAATAGTGTAAAGAAGCATTTTTATTGGTCTTAAATCTTGCACATAATGTCATTGCATGACAAAAATAGTAACACAATAAGACAAGGAGAAAAATTTCCCCTTTCTCACTATATTTCCCTCTTTTGCACAGTTTTATCTTCTAGTGCTTTTTTTACCTTTTTCCTTGAAAGTGAATCATTTGAGTCCCACAACCATTCAATTGCCTTTATTTTATCTTTTTCAATTTTACAAAAATCTAGGTGCAGTGACAAACAGTGTGCACAGAATTTAATGTATGGCTCCATGTTGTAGATTTATATGTGGGCTCTATATGTTGGCAATCTTATTTTTAATCCCTTTTTAAATAATTCTCTAGTACAGAATTGTCTCATTAGTATTTTTTCATAGTGGCTTCATTGACTTCTTTACATACATTCACATATCAGAGCTTGTGTTCTTGGAAGTCTATTCTTGACATGTCTTATCTAGCCTGTCAAACTAAACAATTCAGTAGCTTTGTGAAGTTTGACTATTTTGTTTCAATATGTTTCTCCTTATAATTATTTCCAAAGAACTGATTATTTGATGTCATCAGAAAACCAGTCAAGGTTATTGAAAAATAAGTTAACTACAGGTAGTCCTTGACTTACAACAGTTCATTTAGTAGCCATTCAAAGTTATAATAGCACTGAAAAAAGTTATTTATGAACTTTTTTCACACTTATGCCCATTGCAGCAGCCCCATGGTCATATGATTAAAATTCAGATGCTTGGCAGCTGACTCATATTTATGACAGTTGCAGTGTCCAGGGGTCATGTGATCACCTTTTCTGACCTTCTGACAAGCAAAGTCAATGGGGAAGGCAGATTCACTTAACAACCGTGTCACTAACTTAACAATTGCAGTGATTCACTTAACAACTGTGGCAAAAAGATTGTAAAATGAGGCAAAATTCACTTAACAACTGTCTCACTTAGCAATAGAAATGTTGGGCTCAATCTTGCTTATAAGTCAAGGACTATCTGTATTTTTTTTCCTGAGGATCTCCTTCCTGCCTCCTTCTCTAGAAACTGAATGATCTAGACGAACTGTTTATATTATACAGTCTTTTCCTGTGAAATATTGTCATTGCTTCTCTGTTCACAAAGGGATTGCAAGCTAGTTATCAAAACCTTTTTTTTGTAGTTTTAGCAGTACTAAACAACATAGTCAAACCCTGATTTTGTGAGAAATAAATCTAAGCCAAGGAATACCTTGAGGGAGCGCACAAATTCATTTTCCATGATGGTGTTTCCTTGCTCTAACTCATTAGAATTCTCACTATTCTTATTGATCAATAAGTGCAGCTTCACCAGATCATTAGACATATTCTTCATGTGTCGCTCAATGTCTTTCAGTTCATTTTTCTCCTGCTGAATATCATCTGAAAGAACAGGATAAAAAGGTAACAATTCTTTAAGATGTAAAATGGAGCAAATAACATGAGAGGTGGAAGGGTTGGAATAAAATGTGCAATATATGGGGAAGTTGATACTATCAGCAGGAATGGAGGGGGGAAATCGAGTCTGCATACTCATGATATGCATACTGTATAAAAATAAATGTGCTTTTTAAAATCCCAGATTAAGAATCAGACAAATATTGGACTGAATATATGTAAAAATGAAATGGCATTAAAATACAGGTAGTCCTCGAGTTACGAGTGGAATGGAGCCTGCCCATTCCACTCGTAACTCAAAAACCCATAGAGTGAATCTCATATCTCAAACGAGATCACTCCCTTGCTTGTTAAGATGCACGCAGCTCGTTAAGTGAACATGAGGTATCTCAGTGGGGAAGGCCATGGAGGGCCTAGTGATGGAATAGACCCTCAAGGCCTCCCCGACCCACTAAGATACATCATGCTTCCCCTTCCCTTCCTGCCGTGCCAGACTCACCTGGAAAAGATCTGTCTCCTCTCTGCCGCAGTTCCTGCTGCTGCCCGGATCTGAGGCTGGGGGACACTTCCGCGGCCCACCGGATGCCTGATTGGGGCATCAGAGGCCTTTTCCAGGCTGCCACCACCCAGAAACAAGCCACCGGAGAGCTACATAAGCACCCCCCGCCTCAGATCTGGGCAGCAGCGACATGGAAAAGGCCTCGGGAGGCCAGATTGGGCCATGAGGGGGACTGTGGAAGCGTCCCCTGGCCACAGATCCAGGTGGCAACGGCCTGGAAAAGGCCTCCGGAGCCTGGATTGGGTTGCGGGAGAGGCCGCAGAACCATTCCTCAGCCTCAAATCCGGGTGGCAGCGGCCTAGAAAAGGCCTCCGGAGCCTGGATTGGGCCACGGGGGGACCACGGAAGCATCCCTTGGCTTCAGATCCGGGCGGCAGCAGCCTGGAAAAGGCCTCCGGAGCCTGGATCGGGTTGCAGGGGAGGCCGCAGAACCTTGCCCCAGCCTCAGATCTGGGCGGCAGCGGCCTAGAAAAGGCCTCCGGAGCCTGGATCAGGCTGTGGGGGGGGGCGCAGAAGCATCCCTTGGCTTCAGATTTGGGCGGCAGCAGCCTGGAAAAGGCCTCCGGAGCCTGGACAGGCCGCGGGGGGCCATGGAAGCTTCCCCTGGCCTCAGATCCAGGCGGCAGTGGCCTGGAAAAGGCCTCTGATGCCCCGATCCAGTGTTGCACTTACATGTTGCACTTACTCTCAACACGTAATTTCTTTTGCTCCTTGATTGTGATCTCTTTCTTTAGCATATCTAAGGAAACCAGCTGCTCTTCTCGTTCTTGAGTAAACTTCACTAACTCCCTCTGTTGCTTCATCCAGTGTCTTTGGAGCTTCACTACCTCCAATTCCATTTCATCTATTTGTTTGGTGAGTTTTTTTATTTCAATTTCCAAAGGCCCCAATTCTTGTCCCTTGAATCAGAAGTATATAATGATTTAGATTTAGTTACTTGTATTCAATACAGTTTGAAAAACATTTTCACCTAGTCAGGTAACAAAATATCTGCAAACAAACAAAGAAGCTTAGAGAACATCAAGGACTCCACAGTTCAACCCTGAGCTACATACATTCTTTTCCATTAATACTTAGATAGAGTCCACCCGTGAACATCTTTTTTTAAATTTAATATAAAATACTTTGTCCTGGTTTAGGGAATCCTTCCTAAAAAGAGAAAGTTATCCCATGTGCACTGGATAATAATATAGATTATTAAAGCATGGAAATACTTTGAGAGGCAGTTTAAATTGTTATTGATAATCCACAATTAAATTAACAGAGAGAGATTGGTAGAAGATTAATAATTTAAATCCTAACCAAGACTTAAAAATTATTAAAGTCAAGTCTGAGAATAAAGGCAGTTCCTAAAAAATGGTGTGGGTTTTTTTGTTTTTGGAAAATTGGGGTGTTCAATCTGATAAATTCAAAATTTCCAAACATCGAAGGAGCCCTACAGAATGATATTGCTCCAAAAGTTACAATCACAATTGGTATAACTGTGGATTTCTTTTTACTACAAAGAGGTCATTTGCTGTTGTTTGTTACAGGCTGAATTTTCACTTTCATGCAATTAGTTGGCAAAGCTTGTTATAGTGCCAGTAAAATAAAGCTTTGGATTTCTTTAATACTCCTGATCTCAACCAATTCTATGTGGGGTTTTTATTGGATTTTCCTTCCACAATCCTTCAAGTATTGATTATGTATTGGCATATTCTTCCAATTAACAAATTGGTTTGATTATTTCTTTTTTTATAATCAACTTTCACCCTGGTTGTTTTCAAATGCTTTCCTTGATCGACTTCCTTCAATATGGATTCTTCACTTTTCTTAATGTAATCATTCAAACCATGCTTTTCTTCCTCCAGTTTTTTTCACCTATAGGAGTCATCTCTCTCCTTTAGCTTTTGGCAAATACAGGCAATCAGTATCATTTTTCAGGTGTAGAGCATGGTACCGTGTCTTTGGTTTTCTCATTTTCCAGTCCAAGTTATCAAGTTCCATCTGGATTCATTTAATTATTCCTGCTGTATACTGAATAACAGGAACTGCTCAGGTATTGGTTGCTTTAATAATGTTTCCATCTTGATTTGTTTAGCAGCTGGATAGAATAAATGCCAACATAAAGAAAGGCTAATGTGTGATGGTTAGAGTGCAGAATTGAACGGGGGATACATTTAAATATCCTTACTAATTAATTAATATACTGGATGTTTATGGGCTAGTGCTATCTTTAAGCTCAACAGAATTGGTATAAAAAATGAGGTAGCAAGCCATATATATTGCCCTGAGCAACCCAAGAAAAAAAAAGAACATACCCCAAGTTGAGAAATCATCATTTCCAATTTCTTGTTGTACAAGTTGATGGTACCCTGTTTGCGTCCAATCAGGAGGTTACGTTTCGCAATCTCAGTCTCGCTATGATTGATCTCGCTGTTTAACTCATCCAATTCCTTGTCCAATTCTGAAAGATTCTTCTGAAGCATGTTCAGCTTATTATTTGTATTTGTTATGTCCAATGAGGTTTGAGCTGTTTCATTTTCAAGTTTGATAAGCTGTGTATCCTAGGGATTACAAGAAAAGAGAGATCAGAAAAAGACATCTCTGTAAGGATAGCTAAGCAAGTATTTCAGTACTGTTAAAAATATCCATTACCAATAGAAAGCCTGGCTGCAGCCACAGTATTACTCTAGACTGTATTGAACAAAAAATTCCCAAATCATGGCAAGAACTCAGAAGGGCACAGAAAGAAAAATATAATGCTAGAATATTGAGATATAAACAATACCCACTTGCTCTTTCCAATATGTAACTGCACATGCATTGGTTTCACTTGGAGCATTTTAACAATTGTTTTTTGAGAGCCAATGATAAATAATAAATCACAATAATGTAATAATATTAATGTAAATAAATCTCCACCACTAATTTAGGTTAGCCTGTAGCCAGAAACAGCCAGATGAACCTGGAGTCAACTTGGCTAGGCTCACGCTATTGTGGATGCTATCCACTTCCTTAAACTCCATAGATTCAAAAGACTCTCAGATAATATTGCAAGACACCATTATGTAAACTGTGAGTCCAAATCAGAGCAAATTTGATCAATTTCACCTTCAAATAAGTTATGGTAGCCTTGGGGGAGATCTTTTCAACCTACATTTCCACAAAAGGTCTGGGTTACTTTAAATAAGGGTGCTAAATGGCACTCTGCAGATGCAATAAGGTTAGAGAAGTAATTATATTTCACTGTCTTATTGCCATAATGTGACCTCAAATCTGGATTCATATGTCTGTCTAGTCATGTTCACACTTCTGGTGTGTCTTCTGCCACTTTATCTTCCAGGGCACATTTAGATCTGCATGGGAGGAGGGGAGGAGACTCAGGAATGATTTCATCCAATGTCCTTGCCAATTTTCTTTTTCAGAGTTTGGTAACAGGAATGGCAAAACCGGTTGCCTGGTCATTCAAAAACTCCCCAACCACCAGTTGGAAACTGATTGAATCCATAAAGTGCCAGAGAGAGACCAAATTAATTCGTCTTCCTTTCCTGCAATTGTTGGTTATGAAGCAAGGTTCAGGTTATGAAGCAAGGACTGTCCATGGAGAAGGACTCAAAAAATGACCCCGTATGGAAATGATAAATCAACTGTCACAAAATGAAAACTAGATCAAGCGTGTAACTACCTTTATGGGCTGGACTAGATATTACCAAGGTCAAACCCATGATTGTTATGGCTGCCATGAAATCCTTAGACAGTTCCCACTCAGAGGGTTTAAAATCCCCAAGGACCAGCTTGAGGACATTTCTTTTATTATCTCCAATATTGGTGCCAGAGGTGAAGTGTATGCTATTTCTAGAAGTTTTATCTACAGAAAATAGTATTCTGTCTATCAGAAAGATCAGGATCTTGATATTTATGTCAGAACTGGTCAATCAAAAATCTTCATATTACTTGCAGAAATTGCAAACATTTGTTTCTATGTCAGTTGGGCCGAGATCACAAAAGTTTGGCTAGAGCATGGTTCCAGCCCCAGATCATAAGGTTTCTGACACAGGTGTCTCAAACTCCATAGATCTTTTCTTTATCAATAAAACGTAATCCTCATTTATCGATCACTTGTTCAAAATTAAGATGGCACTGACAAAGGAGATTACAACCAGTCCTTTAAATTGTGGCCATCATGGTGTCCTTCCAGATACATGATCATGAATTGAGTGTCGAGCAACCAGTGAGTATTTATAATAGTTTCAGTGTCCTGTGGTAACATGATTGCCATCTGCAACCTTCACAGCCAGCAAAGTCAACAGGGAAGGACATTGCAAGCCATGGATATGTGATGTCACACTTAATGACCCACAATGATTCACTTAACAACTGCAGCTAGAACTAATGTTGTAAGTTGGCATGGTAATGAGACATTTCATATAACAACTGCACTGCTTAGTGATGGAATTGCCAGTCCCAATCGGGGTCAGTAAGTGAGAACTGCCTACAATTCTTTGTTAGTGAGAGCTATTCTCATGGAGCCCCTGTTCTAGCATCTTCATCAGCAAGAAGACAATAATTCAAATGGGCAAATAATTCAAATTTTGGTAATATTTTCCTTGCATTAATCACTTTCAAAGCAATCCAGATTTAGTAAAACAGTCAACTAACAGGAGAATTCCTGCTAAATATATCATTACTTATAGGTAAATAAAATGCAAATACTTTTTCATTGTATAATAAATAAAACTACTGTAAGTTTGTGCACAATAGGAAAAATATTATCATAATCTAGCCCCATTGTAATCATTGCAACTTCCACTAAAGATATTTCTCTACTTTGTACTTTTTGGGATGAAAAAAGGTGATGTCTTGAGGTTCATCAAATATTATTTTCTTGTTTCAGCTGAAGCTTTCTGCTCTTGAAATTGAAATCCATCAGAGATTAAATGTAAAGCTAGAAGGAACCAAATAATTTTTTAAAATCGATTTAACAGGGCTTCCAGTAGCAAAGCAGGAAATCTTGTTTTAAAAATGTATCTTTATCTTTATTTGGTGGTAGGTGGAACCATACTTCAGTCTGAAAATATTATGAATTATGAACATAAAAAGAGAGAGAGAAACAAATACGTCACATACTTAAATACAAACCTCGTTCCCTTCAGCCCCAAATATGGAAGTGCTTTACGTACCAAAGTCAACATCGTATTCTGAAGTTTAGCTCCTATTTGTAAAAAGTATTTTGCTGCTTTATTTGATATCATCTGATCTTGCAACTTGGCCATGATCTCATTTTCCTTTTCCTGCTTGGTTTCTGATCCTTTCTCGATTTCTCTACGAAGTACTGCCAAGTCATTCATGCGAGCTGCTCGATCCTGGAATGGGGAAAAGGAAACTTTTAGAAAGCAGATGACTTTAAACAGAGTAGAAGGCAGAATTCTGAATTACGATGAGCCATATTTGATGGCAAGAAACCACACTTAGTTATTACCACAATTTATATAATTGCTTCTCCTACTGTAGCCTGTAGTAGGGGAGACAATTATATAAAGTGACCAGAAACATGCTATACCAATGTTCAGGACCAGAATTTCAGCTTTATCTCTTTCTTTCTTTCTCTATTGCTAGGATTTTTTATGAAAATACGTTGAAACTATTAGGAAGCTTATATTAATATTTAAAATGGCAGGAAACTGGCAGCCTAATTTTCAGCAATGATGTTTTGAAAGTTCTTTGGGAGAACCATTTAAGTCCTGGTTGCCCAATCAAACACTACAAGTAAACAAATAGCAGACTTTAGTCTGGAAAACTTACCGCAGTTGCCCTATTGAGGGCCTGCTCTGTTTCCTGAAGGGTACGGGTGTAAGTGCCAAATTCCACTTTCATGGCATCTTGTTTAGACAAGTTCTGTGCTATCAGCTTTCTGCTTGTGTTGGCATCGTTCTCTGAACGGTTCAGGATAGAAGCCAACAATTCATTCCTCTCTTCCTCCTTGATGATAGACTTCTTATAGACCTCAATTTCAGCCTCCAAAGATTTGAGTTTATGTCTGGAATCTCTGCAGGGGCAAAAAAAAGAGAATAATTTGGAGCAAAAATAATGACTATAAATGTCTCTGCTTTCAAATAAACTATTTTGGAAATGATTAGAAGACCATAGTGGTCTTTTCAACACCTTCCTAGGCCACTGCTTCTTTGAAGTCAAGACACACAAAGGCATATTCCTTCTTTGACTTGTATTATAAGCAGTAATATAATAAAAGGCAAAATAAAATCTATACCTTGAACTCTTGTGATTTCATAGACACATCAATAGGAGGTTTTTTTTGGTAGAACCAGGGCTTTTTTTTGTCATAGAACGCCCAGAACGGAGTTCCAGCACCTTTTTTGGATGGAACCTTGTAGGGTAGGCAAGGCGGTTTGTATGACGTGTGTGAGTTCCGGCCCCTTTTTTTTTTTTTTTTTTTAGAAAAAAAGCACTGGGTAGAACCCAGTTTGGTCTACAGCTAAGGTGTTCCCTGATGCTCTCCATTCCAAATATCAATCAGCCCAACCTGCATAGCTTCCAAGACCAGACAGTCAGTTAAGTGCTGTCATATGCTAAAACTCTAATAGTACAAGCATCTAATAGTTATATGCATTTCTAGATTCCAGTAATTCTTGTAATACATAGAACACGTTCTGTTACTGTATAAGCAGGAAATCAAAACTAGAATATAGTATCCCTATGTGACAACTGTTCAGGTTCTGCCTCAAGATTTCCAGTGGGAGAGAATCCTTTCAACTGAAAACTCCTTTTTAAATTTATAATAAACAATTTAAGCCCTTTGTATCTATCCTAGCTCCTGGAATAATTTTTAAAAGACTGGCCTTTTTTACCAAATATTTGAATCATACCTCTGCAACCTCATCAGCTTTGCTTTGTTCAGTTTAAGCCTAACCATTGTGACTTGTTTGCCACAATTTTGGTCAGTGTATTGGTCCCCTTCTGACTTTTTTAAAAACAGAACCTCCAGAACTAGATTAAGTATTCCAAATGATTGGAGTTGAATAATACAGTACTATTAATTATCAGAACTTGGAAAAGGAGAAGGAAGCCTGGAAAGAAATTATCATCTTCACTATCATCATCATCATTACAAAACATTTCTGCAGCAACATTTCACTTACAAGGCAAGATCTATGCACTATTTAAAAAGACAAGGCAAAAGTGGGTCAAAAAGCCCTTATAAATGAAGTAAAGTAATAAAAATATTTTTATTCAACTTTCTACAAATAGTATCTAAATTTAACTTTATATGTATGAATACAACTATTGTGCACATGAATTTGTGTGTATGTCTGTATGTATATGTATGGATGTATAACCTTGTCCTGAAATTTGCCTCATGCCAAATTGAAGGATAGATGTCACAACCCTAATATTACATTCTCACTACTATACTGGGAGTAGAAATTTTCTTCCCTAAAAGTTATCCTGGCAAACACTCCCAATGTAAAATAAACTAAGACTACTATTAAATTTGTCCTAAAGCCAAGACCATTCTAGGTGCTTAAATTTTCTTCTGTCTTTCTGGAAGGTAACTAACACACCAAGAAACTGCTTATTAACATAATTACCTTAGTGCTTCTTGCATAGCAGCATATGCCTCATCACGGCGCTTCATCCCAGTCAAACTGACAGTCCATTGGTGCAATAACTGTTTTTTCTCTAAATTGATAGCTTGGATCTCTATACTTGCCTGCAAAAACAATGTAATGAAACACTATAGAGCTATGTGGGAAAATATAAATTCTCTTTCTGCTGACTTCTGCCTCTTTTCTTTTAATATAGCTCAGTGCCAGAGTTGTAAATTATTATTATTTGCATTTTCATATTTTAGATAATATGAAATTAAACCTAATCAGCAACAAATGCAAATTTATATCTAAAAATTGAAGGAATTAAAAATGGCTATTATATCTTGCACAGTGCTGGCTGCTGCTACAAGTAGGCGGCTGATGGTAATCATATGATGAGAAGGATTCAGCATGTCTGCCCTCTTTCTCTATTAATCCATCCATAGACTCCCAAACAGTCATCCAGCAGGCCTCCTTGTATGCACATCAAGATATTCTAGTTTGTCCCAGAAGATTATAAATTACTGTGATGGTACATGTACACATTCTTTAAACTTTTAATTGAAAGACAGATTATGAAGGCGGTGTACATTTAAAATATACTAAAAGTGGTTTGACAAATAAGTATCCCTTAAAGTCTCCTATGGACAGTTGCTATCTCTATCAGTCTCTATCAGTCTCTATCTCACTGAGGGATTAAAAAGGTAATCCTATTAAATATTACTATAATCTGTAATTCATTAAGTAAAAAAATCTAGCTGTAGGAAAAAAAATGAGATAACGTCTTACTTCTCCCACTTCTTGCCGTGTGATCCTGGTATCTTCTGCCTGAGCCATATACTGTGCATCATAAAGAGCAATCTGTTCCTCTAGTTCATCAACTCTCCTTGTTAAGCGATCGACATGAAGGTCCTAGGAAATTCAGATAATCTCATGATAATAGCATGGAGCTCTCTTCCTATGCCCTTAGTCTAGGCAACGGGCAAGATAAGAGAAACAGCTGCATGCATGCTCTCTGTATGGACTACACTACAGGTAGTCTATGACTTATGACTCTTCACTTAACGATAGATCAAAATTATGATTGGCCTCAGGAAAAGTAACTTATGATCTGTCCTCAAAATTATAACCATTGTTCCAGGCCCGCAATTACATGATCACAATCTGGGCACTTGGAAACCTGCTTGCACTTGCGATGAAGATTCTTGCAGTCACGTGATTATGATTTGCAACCTTCCCAGCCAGTTTCCGACAAGCAAAGTCAATTAGGGAAGACAGATTCCCTTAATGACCACATAATTTTCTTAACAATGGAAGTAAAAATAGTTGTAAAATTGGGTCCAGTCACATGATGACTCAATGATTTCATCTCTTAATGACCAAAATTCTGGTCCAATTATGGTCATAAGATTTTATCACTTTAAGGGACAGTTGCATTAGAGAGTAAGATATCAATTTCATGATTCTGAATGCAACTTACATTTAAAATGTCCCCCTATGTATAATATGCTGTCCTTTATTGCAGGGGGTACACCTGCAACTTGAAAGAGTAGTATTTATTCTACCTGATCTGAACTCCAATAATTCCTTTTGCACCATACATAATACAGGTTAATTTTGACTGTACAGTACTATTGTATATTGTAAAATAAAATTAGATTATGATAACTCTCAGGAATCACACTATAAAGACTACAATTAAAGTGCACTGAAGTGTAGCTAAGTCTTACATAATGGTACATGAGGGGCAAATGCAGTCTGTCATTTACATAGAAACATAATTATGTAAGTTCATAATGAAACTAATACAAATGACATCATTACACATTGTTGTTATTTGCATAATGACATCATCTGTACAAAATATTCTCATGGCTTGTAATAAATGCCAAATGAAGGTAGCACAAAATTTGAATGGGTCAATAAAGCTCACCAAAGAAATAAGTCCTGAGGTTGATTTCTGTGGAACAGTAACAACAAAGCCATCTCTAAGAACAGAGAGCATGAAAACAAATCTCATGAGAAGCAGCTAATAGGAAATAAACCTGAGCAGGTTTAAGAGAGGAGAAGGGAAGGTGCACAGAAAGAAGAAAGAGTTCTAAAACCGGACTATTGCTAAATACCTGCTTTTGTTTTTCCACTTCTGCACGCATCCTCTCCACTTCAGCCTTTTTGACAGTTCTCTTCATTACAGCTATATCATCACGGACATCTTGGTCCATGTTCTGCATGTAGAAAAGGCGCAGGGACAGATTTTCGATCTCCATTTGAACTGATGAAACTAAAGGAACAAATGAGAAATTATACACTTATGCATACAGAAACACACACACACATACACAAACTTTGGCAGCTTGTGTCAAGCCCATCTAATGATAAAAAAACTAAGGAAAGCAGCATTCCATGGAAACTTAATAACTTTTTGTACAGGAGAAGGACATGACTCTTAGATTTCAGCTTCAAAGTAAGAATTATATAAAATTATATATACAGTATGTATATTATACAGTGTGTGTGAATGTATATATGTTAACATAACATAGAATAGAGCTGGAAGGGACCTTGGAGGTCTTCTAGTCCAGCCCCCTGTTCAAGCAGGAGGACCTATACCATCTCAGACAGGTGATTGTCCAGTCTTTTTTTAAAAACTTCCAGCAATGGAGCGGCGACGATTTCTGGGGTAAGCTGTTCCACTGGTTGATTGGCCTCACTGTTAGGAAGTTTCTCCTTAATTCCAGGTTGCTTCTCTCTTTGATCAGTTTCCAACCATTGTTTCTCTTCCTTCCCTCTGGGTGCTCTGGTGAATAATGTGACCCCCTCTTCTTTGTGGCAGCCCCTCAGATACTGGAATACTGCTATCATGTCTCCTCTATTTCTTCTTTTCTTTAGATTGGCCCAACCCAAGTTCTGCAGCCATTCTTCATACGTTTTTGTCTCCAGGCCTTTGATCATTTTAGTTGTTCTTCTCTGATTTTTTTCCAGACTCTCAACATCTTTTTTGTGATATGGTGACCAAAACTGGTTGCAGTATTGAAGTGTGGTCTTACTAGGGCTTTATAGAATGGTACTAGTACTTTGCGTGATCTTGATTCTATGCCTCTGTTTATACAACCCAGGATTGTATTAGCTTTTTTGGTTGCTGCTGCACACTGCTGGCTCATAGTTAAGTTATCGTCCAATAGGACTCCAAGGTCCCTCTCTCAGTTATTGTTTTTGAGCCAGGTCTCGCCCAATCTGTATTTGTTCCTTTGATTTTTCTTGCCTAAATGTATTTTGCTTTTCTCCACATTGAAACTCATCTAGTTGGATAGGGCCCATTGTTTGACTTTGTCAAGATCTTTTTGGATCCTGAGTTTGTCTTCTGGGGTGTTGGCTACTCCCTGCCAGTTTGGTGTCATCTGCGAATTTGATGAGTTCCCCTTCAATTCCCTTGTCTAAGTCGTTTATGAAGATATTGAAGAGTACTGGGCCTAAGATGGAACCTTGTGGTACCCCACTGCTTACTTCTCTCCATGTGGATGTGGTGCCATTGAGGACTACTCATTGAGTATGGTTTGTCAGCCAGCTACAGATCCATCTGGTGGTGATGTTGTCTATTCCACCTTTTTCTAGCTATGTGTAAAATGTATTTGTTATATACTATAGAAAAGACTGAAATATAGATTCAAGCTGATATAATATATATGACAAAAACAACTATTATATAATCTCCAAACATATAATATCTTTGCCTCACAGATAAAGCAATTTGTTCTTGCAAGATATGTACAGCTAACTTTTAATTGTAATTACACTGCTATGTTATACCAAATAAATGCAATCGTATTCTGGTTTGCTTTGAGACAAACGCCACTGATTAGGAATTCTATATATTCACAGCATGCTTCCATTTCACAACACATCATTCATCAATCCCTAAATGACTGAACTAAACTTTATTAAGCAGTAGCTAATGTATAATAAGACAATTCTGAAACAGTGGATCACCTCTTTTCCGTTCATCCTGAGTGCCCTGGAATGTCTTCTTATACGTGTCCCTAAGGTCATGCAACTCCTCCTCTAGCTGCCGCCGTATCATGGCAATCTGAGAATGGCAACTGTGGTTCTTCTCCAGTTCCATCTGCAGCCGGGCCAACTGCTGCTGAAAACTATACAGGAGCACACCAACTTCTTCCCTCTGCTTTTTTCCACACTTTATGCCTACTGCCTGCAGTCATGAGAAAGAGGAAATGAGCCAGCAAAAATGCCAAGATATGAGCAGAAATAAGTTCCAAGTAAAAAAAAAATCATACCAACTCTTGTATTTCATCAGTAACCTTTCCTCTTTGTTTGTTGAGATAGGTCTTCAAAGCAGACTGGAATCTTTTCATTAAGGGCTAAAGAAACAAGGAAGAATACATTAATATATTTTCCAAGCCAAAAAAAAAAATTACTCCAATGCAAATAACTGTTTTTTTAACAAAGATTTTCTTCTGGATACTTTTTTGGTTCCAATCTCATGCATGGCAATAGTTTCTTTGCACGATGAAATAAAAACTAGACTGAATAGCTTAGGACCACACTGAACAACCAGCCTTCCCCATCTTCAAATTTTCACTTATGAAAAATTGATAATAGGTACGTTACAATAAAGAATTGGCCAAGCTAAAAATATTTCTTGCAAAATGTTGCAACTGAAAGTTGTGGTCTTCACAGGTTCAGAGGCCATCATATTTTTTTGTAACAAATTGCAAAAATAAATGATAACTTCAGTAAAGCAAAACAAGTTTACATTCTAAAACTATGGTAGCTTCTCTACCAGTGATCACTAGTCGTTTAATATGGGGAAGATGGTAAGAATATGTTGTGGCAATAGAAGCTGTCAGCAAGCATCCCTTTAGGCTAGCTTGGTCTAGATCAGTGTTTTTCAACCTCAATAACTTTAAGATCTGTGAACTTCAACTCCTAAAATTCCCCAGCCAGCATCTTAAAGTTGTTTATATACATCTTAAAGTTGATGAAGTTGAGAAACATTGGTCTACATGAAGGAAATTATGCGGCGTGCCACCAAAGGCCATGTCATACCTCACTGATAGTCAGTGGTGTCACATCATGGGAATGAAATCCCTATGGAAGGGTAGTATGACACTATATTAAATTTAACTTAAATAAATTAAATTTAACAAATAAATTTTTAAGACATTTGCTGCCCATTTTGCAGCTATTAGCACCATAGTCTAATTTAGAGTTTTCTTACGTGATTTGGATCTAACACAACCAGCTGGATTTCTCTCCCTGCCTCTCTGATGCCCAGTTCCTGCCCAGCATAACGTGCCATAACTTCGCCATCAGGCTGTTGGGTGGGGCTATGCCTACTGACTTCAGAAGTCATCTGCCGAACAGCAGAATCAAGATGGGAAGGAAAAACGGCTGATTGAGTGACCTCTGAATCTGGAGAAAAGAGGGATGATACCAGAGGTTGCAAGTTCTTTAATTTACAAATAAAAATTCTCCAAAAATGCTTTGCTTCGAATAACACTTATTTATCTAATAATTGTGATATTATAATGAACATAAAGCATAATCAAAAGAGGCCATTAACACAGGGGAACTGAAAATAGATACAATTTATGTGTCACTCTGACAAAAGTGCATTTTGCCATCCTTCATTTTTTTAAACGCACTTTTTGGAAGAAAGAAATGGAAACCTGTTGTAATCCAAGCTCCCATCACATGATCCTAAACAGTGATTAGACTGAATTGTTGCAACTTTTTGGAATTCAGGATGACAAAATAGGAATATTTTAGTTTGAGTATTGTTCATTTGCTGATTATTTGAACCTGGTTTTGTATTAAATTGTAAGACAGGCATTAACTAAATGTCAATTGTTTAATAGAATATATAAATTCATTGTAATATATAATCACATTTAGTGATTTAGTGATTTAGTGATACTTTGCTCTGTTTCAGTTGCTGTGTTTTCAAATGCTATACAGAATGTTTCTATTTGTTTTTATGATTATCATAATTCACTTTAAGCAAATAGAATAGAAATAAATTGAATTCAATAAATAAACAAATCCTACATATATCTTTTTCTAATGATTCTTCTGAATTATACACGGCAAAATATGTTTCCCTTGTTCCATTTTTAATGCATTTTTCCACATTCCTACTTTTATTCCATTTCTATTCATCTATTTACTATATATTTTATTACATTATACTGGTTATTGCTATTTTTCAAATTTGATGTATACTACTTTATGTAGCTGAGTGTGAGTATAAATGCTGTACATGCAAACATAAAGTAATATCTATGCATATGCTATTCATGTTACAAAAACTCCTAGTTGAATTCCTGACCTCCTATATATTCAGTATATAGGTAGATAAGAATATAATTGCTATTAATCCCTTTACGAATTATCAAGATTCTCAAAACACTTTCAGATACCAGACACTATATTTTAATAACAATAAAAAAAAACAGCCAATAATAGAGAATTTGATTTAGTATTCTTATCAAGCAGGAATAAGCAGGAGTAAGGATTTTTGAACTGTGCCTCAATGGCAAAGATTCAGTTGGATCTAAGAAATGCATTAGTCCTATATAACATCATTCTAGCAAAGCAAGGGCTAACCTGACACTGCAGGGAGGTCCACGTGCATTGGCAATTCAGATTTTACACTGCTGATTCCAGAAGATGGCAAAGAGATTGTTACTTCACTAGAAAGAGCACTTTCCATACTTTTCTCTCCAGAAACATCAAGCTTTTCCAAAACAGAAAAAAACTGTTATCAGAAGACAACTTCAAAAAGGAGTGTTCATGCTAAGAATGACTGATGCTATATAGTTTGTACTTGAATTTGTCATAGCAAATAAGAATGAAGATTGATTATGATTACATGAAGGCATGGGAGAGTGGTTTAAAAAATGTAATTAATATGGGCAATAGACGGCTTTTGGTGCACTTTTTATTTTATTTGACATACTTGTATGTCATCTACTTTCAAATGCTTCTAGGCAGCTCACAAAAATATGTATTTATTTACAACTTCATAAACTGCTTCAGTTAATCCTTTTCTAAGTGATTTACAAAAGCAATAGCTTATCTCAACTACATTCATTGAACTGAAGAAAGCATTAGATTGCAGCCTTCTATTTTACAGATAATGATCTAGTCCTCAATTATCAAAACAAAACAAAACAAAATGTTTTTCTCCATTTAGACACAAATATGGGTCATAAATTAATACTAACATCATTGAACACGTCAAGGCATTTAAGTGCCTTGGAACTGTTTTCCAGGCTATCGGTTTGCAGAAGGCCCAAATTTAATCCTTAAAAGGAAAGCCCAAAGGTGTTTTTTCAAGAGGCAACTGGATTTTCTTGTTTTTCTTTGAAGACATTTCGCTTCTCATCCAAGAAGCTTCTTCAGCTCTGACTGGATGGTGGGGAATGGAAGGATTTATATTCCTTGCAGACAGCTGGTCATTTGCATTCTTTTAGAGAGTCGTTGAGGCCAGTTGGAGGTTTATCTGTGTCCTCAAGGTTACCTGAGTAATGCAAATGGGTGTGGAGCCTTCTTGGAACTGCTGAAAGGATTATGGTGTAGACTGGATATAGATGATATTGTATCCTTCCCCCTCTGTTGAGAGAGGCTGTTCAGTTTTGACATAGATGGCCTCTTTGACCCCTCTTTCAAACCAGTGGCCCTCTTGGTCCAAAATGTGGACTTTGCTGTCTCCATATTTTGGACCAAGAGGACCGCTGATTTGAAAGAGGGATCAAAGAGGCCATCTGTGTCAAAATTGAACAGCCTTCTTTCAACAAAGAGGGAAGGATACAACATCATCTATCTCCAGTCTACAACACAGTCTCAGGAATTCCAAGAAGGCTCCACACCATTTGCACTATTCAGGTGACCCCGAGGACACGGATAAACCTCTAAGTGGCCTCAACAACTCTCTAAAAGAATGCAAATGACCAGCAGTCTATAAGGAATATAAATCCTTCCATTCCCCACCATCCAGTCAGAGCTGAAGAAGCTTCTTGGATGAAAAACAGAACGTCTTCAAAGAAAAACAAGAAAACCCAGTTGCCTCTTGAAAAAGCACCTTTGGGATAACCATGACTTGGATAACTGAGAATCTCCATAGACTTAAAAGAAAAGCTAAACCAAACATAGCTGCCACCCTAAGGCTTTTCCACAATAAAGGAGATAATCATTTATGGGATAGACTAAATAAATGTGTTTGATGCCAAAATACTGTAATAACTCAGTTATTCATTGATTTCCAAATAGAATTACAACTAGAAGCAATCCAATAAGGATTTTTTTAAAGAATGTATTTCTGGTCCCACAATGATAAATCAAATATAGTAATTAATTAATTTTCCATTAATTATTTAAAAATATTCTGAGCACTGAAGTTCTATAACACTCAAGATTTTACAAGTTTTCCAGAGGCCCTAAAAGTGGAAGCTCTCACACAGAATACTTTACAGACAATAAGTAGCATCTTTTATTTGCACTGGAAACATTAGTCGCTAGTGTAGCTCCCATGACAGTGGGGTTACATAGCAATAATAATAACCATCCAGTAAGCATCTAAATCATTGCATTATAACTGAAGGCTCTATGATTGGCCTAAGGCATGGGTCGGCAACCCGCGGCTCTGGAGCCGCATGTGGCTCTTTGAGCCTTCTACTGTGGCTCCCAGTCCTCCTCCGCCATTTGCAGAGACAGAGACAGAGAGAGGCACTTGCGCTTCCCTTCTCTCTCTCTCTCTCTCTCTCTCTGTGTATGAAAAAGAGAGTGGCCTCACGCTGTTCTCCGACAAACTGACAAGCTTATTGGGTGGGGCTCCTGCCTTTGCTGCGTCTCTGCAGGAAGCAGCAGAAAGCAGAAAGCAGCAGCGTTCTCTCTCTCTCTCTCTCTCTCTCTCTCTCTCTCTCTCTCTCTCTCTCTCACACACACACACACACACACACACACACACAAACACACACTCTCTTACACACACACTGAGTGGGAGAAGAGGACTGGTAGACCAAGGGCAGGAGAGAGCCAGCCCAATAAGAATGTGTGTCAGCTTGTCAGAGAACAGCGTCAGGTCAGCTGGCCAGGTGAGCAGAAGATCGGAGAGAGGGAGAGAGAGGGGGGGTAGAGAGAGAGAGAGAAATGCACAGCAGCCTCTATTTCTTTTTAATTAAACTCTTCAATCAAGCCCCCCCTCCGGTGCGCGAGCGTGCGTGCGTGAGTTTTGCGGCTCCCAGTGTTTTCTTTTCTGTGGGAAACGGGTCCAAGTGGCTCTTTGAGTGTTTAAGGTTGCCGACCCCTGGCCTAAGGGGCCTAAGGATTTTTTTGCTATACTCTGTATATGGCTCTAAAATCTCAGGCTGTGCACCTTTATCATCAACTCACTGAAATTGGCTACTATGTCTGAATTATCATTATGCATCTTGACACAGTCTATATATTTGGGTCATCTAAATTGGTTTAAACATTATTTTTCTTAATGTTTATTTGCGTTTTATTTGCTCCCTGGGTTAATCTGGGACCAAGATCCCTCTTCATTGTTTCAGGCAGGTTTTCTGAGATACAATAAGGCTAAACTGTGGACCTAATAAAACTTTAGGCTGTCTTGTTACCTGCTCTAACATAAGTTACCTGGACGAGAGATGGTCCTATTTGCTCAGAAATACTTACCAATGACATACTTGACACATCCGTCTGTCCTGAGAATTTCTCATCAGAGGCTGTTATAAGAGCATCCTTTGCCCTTCCTCTCATGGATACCATGGAAGCACTGCCTGTCATTTCTTCTGTGGGCAAGGTGAGAGTATCTTTTGTTGCTTCCTCTTTGGTTATCATAGCAGCACTTTCTTCTCCTTCCTCAGTGGCCTCCATGCCACTACTTGTCCCCTTTTCTATAGACACTGTAGGAGAAACTCTTCCTGCTTCTTCTGTGGTTATCAAGGGAGTACTAGCTGCTCCTTCCTCTGTTGCATTTTTGTCTTCTGGCTACAATAAGTGAAACAAACTAAAAAAGTTAAGTTTTGTATTTTGTTCCACTGACTTCTAGCACAATCTTATTGAACATGGGAAAACTCAACACAATGAAAAATGAATCGACAATATATTGGTATCTTAGACATGAGCAGTCTGGAATGGACAATGATTGGACATTTTCAACCAGAAGATTGTTCTGTCTGATACTCAGGACATGAAAAACCAAGAAAGAGCAGTGCTGTATTCATAATCAGGAAGAATTAAATAGTAACAGGATACAATGCAATCAATGATCCACCAAATAGTATCAATTAAGAGTTCACAGATAACCCTTTAATATGTCAGTTATCCAAGTTTGTACTCCAACCAATGATGCAGAAAAAAAGAAAGTTGTAAATGTTATAATCAAATTCAGTGGAGGTTTTTATGTTTTTTTTTAACTGTAGGCAGTAACATTATTTACACTAGGTATTTACAGCAGGTATATGCAACACCATCGTGATGCTCACCTATTATTGGGTTTCCTCCTAAGTCTTCCTTCCAGAGACTATCGCTCTCTTTTCTTCTGCTTCTTCCCCTTCTCCCTCTGTCTTCCTTCTCCCCCCCCCTCCTTTCTGAACTAGTACTAAAAGAGGAAGGTAGATCACCATTCTGATCATTATCAAATAAAAAAATTATATGAATAGAATATTTACAGATATATGGCAAGCAACAGAAGAATCCATATATGGAGAACAGAGTGGTCAACAGATTGGAAGAGGTCGGTCTACATACCATATTGATATTAAAGGAAGGATAATTAGCACCACCTGGAGCCTTTTCAGCCTGTTCAGGGTGGGGCACAACTCTAAAATAGCATGGGCTGTACTGGTCAGCATGGGCTGTACTGGTCAATGATGGGTGGAGGACTCAGGATGGTGCAACTATTCTGGCCCTCCTGAACTTCTCAGCAGTGTTCAATATCATTAACCATGGTATCCTTCTGGACCGACTTCAGGGATTTGGAGTAGGAAGCAATGTGGTACTGTATGCTTCTACCTGTGGTACTCCTACCTGTGCAACCAGTTCCTGTTAGTGTTGATGGAGAAGGAGAGGTTGAGCCCTAGGTCCCTGCAATGTAAAGTGCCTCAAGGCTCACCCCTTTTGCCTCTCATTTTTTAACATCTACATAAAACCCTGGGCTTCCACTCCTAGCTGTACAGATGATGCTGTAGCATTGCTGGCTGAGTGCCTGGAACCTATAAGGGTCTGGTTGGGGAAGAACTGGGTTCGACTCAACACTGGAGTTTGGCTTTGGGTTTTTGGCCTTCCAGGTCCAGATGATATAGAATAGAAAGTAGAATAGAAATAGAAAGAATATATATGCTTTTGAATTAAATTCTAAACTTCTTTGGCTCATTCATATTCACCTAAATCAGCACAGAATCAGCCATAGATTCAAATCTTCTTTTGCTTATGGTGGTGGGCTGGGAATTAGTTTGTTGTGAAGATGGCAGAATACCAGTAAGTAAAGAAATATAACAATAAAAAATGTTCCTTCCAATTTGTATACTGCTGGCAGTGCTCAGCAGGTTTCTGTATAACAGCGCAGCACAGAAACACTCTATAAGAATGTTATACTTGTAGATTGAAGATGGAGGATTAAAAAATTGACTGCCTCATTTGAAGTACTGCTGGCCCACAAAAGCCAAACTAATTGAGTCTCTTTTCAACCCAGGTTTTTTTTTTTAATCTTCCTACTTATCCCAACTTACTTTTGGGCCTTTGGAATGTCAATCTTTATTAATCACAAACATTACTCCTGTCTCATGTTATGAGAAGGGCATCCTTAAATTCTGTGAGGAAGCTCCAATGAGACCTAAAGTCCTCAGTTAGTCCTCCTAGATGAGGTAGCATGAGAATATCTCTTCTACCAAAAACAAAGTGAGGGTGATTTTTAGAAAGTATGTAGTAAGTATCCCACCTTGCTTTCCTCAGCTGACTATAACTGTATATTTTGCTTTCTTGTTCCCCAATTTAAACATGTACTGCATGTATTGAAAACTTCTCATTTAATCTGTATTTGATTTTCATTTTCTCAAAATTTTCACACTGATAACATTACCTCTTTATCTTCTGCATCTTCTTTCTTATCTTCTTTATTTTCTTCTTCCGGAATTTGTCTACTCTCTGATTCAGCACTTCATTTAAATATAAAGAAAATAAATTATTTAATATTAACTCAAGCAGACTTTTAAATCACTCACACAGGAAAGGGAGATCATACCAATGTACCAAACATAAAATTAATATAATAAGCATCATTTCCAACTAAGAGGTGCAAAGAACTGACTGATATGACAAACCAAACACAAGTGAAAGTTGGTTGATTAGAACAATCTGAAAGAATAATGATACTAGATCCAAAGAGGCGAGAGGTGAGAAAAAGCATATGGAAAATGGGAATAGTAATAAACATATGAGATAAAACAATATAACTCCCAGAGATTTGAGAAGAGAGATGTATGAACATGTTTAGGTTATAAGGAACAGGATAAAAATTTTATTTAAATAATAGAAGAGCCACAAATTAAAATAGGGTTAAAACTTTGGGAAGAAAACGGGTGCTAAAACCTCAAAGAAATATGGTACCAGGATAAATTATTAACATAAACAGATTAAAATGAAAAAGAGGGCACCTACATTTCTGTAGAAGGCCAACATGCTCATAAACCTTTTTTAATCAAGACATATTTGAAGTGAGATGAAGTACAATTTGTCATGCTGGATTTTTTTTCATCTTGAATGGGAGCATGAATGTTGACACCTATGCACAGCAATCTTATGCATTATTTATATAAAACTCATTTTCTTCACTCCTTCTTTCCAAAAGAAAGAACCAGTTTGGCCCAGCAGCTTTGTGAGTTTCTAAAGCCATCTTAGCCTGAAAGCCAATTGGGTGACTTTGGGTCAGTCACTCTCTCTCAGCCCAACCCACCTCACAGGGTGGTTGTTGTGGGGAAAATAGGAGGAAGGTGCATTGGATATGAGCACTGTCTTGAGTTGTTTTTAAAAATATTAAAGGTGGGATGCAAATAAATCAATCAATCAGTGAATATAAATATCCACTCCCCTATATTTCAGACTTCCTAAACATAACATAGTTTGCAGCAATCTTGTCTATTTTGAGGTTGAAAAATGCATGCAAAAAATGCCGCTTAGAAGACTGGCATGTGTTCCCAGATTTTATTTAAAACCGTGAGATTTGAAACCTTCATTTCAGAATGACAACTGCTTCCTCCGGTCAACTGCATATACGCATTTGTGTTAATGCCATTTCCCAATGAATAACTACATCATTTTTGTTTAGCTTACTCAACTTTTCCAGCGGAACCCTCTACTCCCAGTTTAAGTCCTTTTTTTTCGCACCCTTTTTTTAAAAAAGGCTTTTAGTTCCCTTTTTTTTCTTTGCTCACCCGGCACTCGGCTCCATGCTGTCTTCCGTTGCTAAGCGACGCTATCAACAGTCCGCGGGCTTCCTTTTCCTCGCTGCCCCGCCCTGACCTCTTCTCGGACCATGCCAACTGATGGAAGGGGGAGGGTGCAAATCTGGACAGAACCATTTCTCAACACAGCCTTCAGTGACAAAACCGCGGCGTTGTTTCCCAACCTTAGCCATTCCCAGGTGTGTGTACTTCAAGTCCCAGAATTCCACAGCCAGCACAGCTAAGTGAATGAAAATTCTGGGAGCTGAAGTCCACGTATCTGGAAAACGCCAATGCTGGGAAACACTACTAGACAAAGCGTAGAGCAGTGTTTCTCAATCTGAACAATTTTAAGGCATGTGGACTTCAACTCCCAGAATTCCACAGCCAGCAATGCTGGCTGTGGAATTCTGGGAGTTGAAGTCCACATGCCTTAAAATTGTCCAGGTTGAGAAACACTGGCGTAGAGGGTGATGGCCGAGGTTCCGTGAAGCAAACATAGAGTTAGAAAAGGTTAGACTCTTTCACGGTCAAAACAAGCAAAAGCTGTTATTGGCTTGTTGAGGAACCAAATAATTTTACGTGATTCTAATTCGTCCCCCACCCCCATGCTCAGAAACCGAGAGCTCCAGTTTAACTCTCGCGATATTACAATAGTCTACAGAACCATCATTCTCAGCGTACGGTGAAATTTGGCGGGAAAGAGATTGGCGCAATGACGGAGAAGTCTTGCTTGCAGTCGCCGCCGGTGAAGGTCCTGGCTGCGCAGCTGAAGCGGTGCCGCCAAGTCCCTGGCGGCTCGTGGTTGTTGGACCGGGAAGAGTACGGACGTCCGGCGTTAGCTGTATCTCTGGTCTGGATGCAGGGCAAAGTATTGACCGTAGAGCAGGATGGTTCGACTGTGCGGTTGCTGGACGAGAGCGGCTCTTTCGTGGTTTCCGGCGTGGAGAGAGTCCCTAAGGGAAAACCTTGCCTCAGCCCTGGAAATTATGTGATGGTGATGGGCTTGGTACAGGGTTGCATCCCGGAACCTGTCCTTCAAGCCGTGAAGATGATGGATCTTTCGGGCAATCCTCTGCACAGGACTATGTGGGAGTTGGAAGTGGAAGATTTGCAGCGAAGCCTCCTTTCGTGAACGAAGCTGGCATATCAAAATGGGAATCATTTCCTGCACGTCTCCCAATAACAAAACAAATGGGATGGAAATGCCTGCACTGTTTAGAAGGCATGGAATATTTCCAATTGCTTGCACAAAGTAATCTTTTATACTTGACGGCTCGTGGATGGTTGCAAAGATGAAATATCCATGTTGAATACATTCATTTCCCCTTTGTGGAGTGTCCTTTCTTCAGGCTGGGCTTACATTAAAGGAGTGCTGTGCTGCAGAATTCACTACAGACATCTGACTTCAGACATTACTCTTTAACTGATATGCAAAGACTACTCTTTTAAAATAATGATTCTATCCACCCGAATGATTTACAATTCTAGGATAAAGCTCTTTTGAGAACTATAGATAAATGTTGAAGACTTGTTTTTAATGCATAATTTAATATTTCAAGTCAAACTGAGGGGTGTATAACATGCCCCCCCAAATAGCAATACTTCAGAGAAACAATTGAATGATAAAGTTATATTACAATAAAATTGCATATATTACTGAAATACGTTTTAATGTTTTTATAGTGAATAATTAGACTTTGAATGGCACATTTATTGGAAATATTTTTTTTTATATTTAATGCATTGTTTTTTTTTTAAAAAAGGTTTGCTATTAGAACCTTCAATGGTGGAATTGTCTGGAATTTGAAAAGAGCTTCAGTGCTTTAAACATTTCACATTTTTGCCTTCCAGCATGTTATTTTGATAATCTGAAAAGTGAAAAGAGCACCTGGCACTCCCAGTATCTTATTTTTAAAAAAGTGTTCTGCTCTGGCCAGCTATTTATCTAGTACTAGTTAAATTTATCTAGTTGCTAGTTAAAGTTATATTTAGTCTTTTATTCCAAGATAATATAAATTTTGTGGAATTTCTTTGGCTTCACTTGTTCAGAGTAGTAGCTAATATAAACTTTAAAAATTATAAATTTTTGGATATTAGAGATGCAATACTTGAAGGGTACTTCTAGAATGTAATTCTGTTCCAATCATTTAGATATAAATAATTCAAAAGGCAAGCATTAAATAGTGGAATAGGATTCATTTTCATATCTTAATAAAAAGGCATGAAAATTCCTTGCTAACAATGTTTAAAGAACAACTTCATGTTTCGTATCTTAATGATTCTCAGTCATCCAGGTAGAGTTGTCTGGAAGCTGAGTCAAGGCAACTGTACTACGGTACTTATTTTATTGGTTCAAAACGTTTTGCTGCTTATTCAAATAGCTTCTTCAGTCTGACCAAGTTGGTTAGGGGGACCCCATATATGTCTTCTGGACCTGTGTCTGAACACCACTTATTTCACTTAGAGAAATGACTTCTACAGATAGAAACATGGCTGAGCTGTAGATTCTCACGTCGCCTCCCATTGTTGCCAACCTATACATGGAAGAAGTGGAAAAGAAAGCACTCAACTCCTAGGGGATGGCACCAGCCCATTGATTCAGGTATGTGGATGACCTGGGCAAAAAAAAAAAGTACAGGCCTTCACAGATCATTTACACACTGCCCAAATATCAAATTCATGAAGGAAGACACCAAGGACAACAGGCTCGCATCCCTAAACTGAAGTTCTGATTGGGACCTGTGGCAACCTAGAAATAGAGATCTACAGGAAACCCACACACACAGACCAATACTGCTGCTCTTGCATCAGGCCCCAGGAAGATTAAGACCACAAGTTCACCGGGAAGGCTACCCTTAATGACCCACCTAGGTAAAGGATTTAGGAGTTGGAGCATTACATTCCAAAGGCTCTCTGCCTATTCACCTAAGGAGCCTATCCAGATCAGTGAGAAATGAAACCTCCCTGGAGGACATATATGGGGTCCCCCTAACCAGCTCGCTCAGGCTGAAGAAGCTATTCAAATAAGCAGCAAAACATTTTGAACTAAGAAGAAGGAGTCCAGTTGCCATGACTCAACTTCCAGATATCTTCATGTTTCCATGAAGTCTCCAAGTTGCCACCACTAAGAAACATTTGATTCATCTTAAGAAGTTCCATTTCAACACCATTTAATGGTGTTTCTGTCTCCCCAAAACAAGTCTTGCCAAATAAACTACAACTTCTAGTTGATGAGCTTTCACTGGCCCTTTGAAACAAAGTGTGCACACCCACTTTGCTCTGGTCATTGGATACTGCTTCCATTGTCACTTTGGCCTGGGTTGCAGGAGAGATTCTATGTATCTAAAAGCATCCTACTAGATGCAGGATGTTTCAAAAAGCATCCATCAGGCATTATGCAAGCTCCTTATATTCTTGAATTAGCATTCTTTTAAAAGAGTGATACACCTGTGTACAGGATTTTAGTTTTTTTGACAACACTGCCAATCCTGTCTTATACATAAGATCAATTTAAATGGGAAAAAGCCAGATTCTGCCAGATGTTTGCATTCCATGTTATTTGTTCTTCTGCCAACAAGAGTTTTCCATGGCTGGACTTTCTATTGTTTGGAAGAGGGGGCTAGTGTCATTTTGCAACTTGAAGTTCATCCATGCCTGCCACTTGAGCCATTTGAAATGTAGCCAAAGCTTTTATCTCAAGTGCCCACCCACAGCTGCCAAGACCACCCCAACATGTGTTAAAAACCGCAATTGGTGTTTATGTGGCAGATAATGATAGGTAGGAGGGGGAAAAATTAATAAAAATTGTTAAGATGTCTTCATTTGTCAGCCTCACTCGTGAATAGGCTGTGATATCGGCATTGCAAGTAAGGCCTGCATATTTTGCTGCCAGCCCAAGGACTGGAAGAATGCACATTGATGTGGACTAAGTGAATATTGTCATTGTGGAGTTTACTGGCAGGATAATATGTGAAGAATTGCAGTCTAATATCTTTTGACAGGCCACTCTATTACTTTTGAGAGACTTCTTAAACAGTTAAGTTAAAGCGAGCAGACTGAGATGGATGGATGGATGTCTAGATCTGATTCAATGCCATGTTCACAAATTTAACTACTAAATTCATGTTTTGGGTTCATATAATATACAATCACAGACTAACCAAATAGAGTGACTCACAAAAGTTATCCTAACGGAAAAAAAACCCTGCAAAGTTATATTATTATTAGCCATTCATGTTGCATGAATGCCTCTGTTGAAGACAGCCAGTATAGTATTAGGCAAACCCCTATCTTCCCATATCCAAAGTAGGGATAATTATGAGCAATGCAGCTACACTAATTCCAAATGTGCACGTTATTTGTTTTAGCAAAAGGTTGGAATATGAATTGGCACTGGACAATATTTGAAATATTTTTGTACGCTGTTGGTAGAAAGAGAAAACTAGCAATTCTTGTTTATTTCAATTCATAAAGCAGATTTGCAGACATTTTGGGTAAGTTCTTAAACGCTGTGAACTAAAATGAAATCTCATCATGTGAATATCTCTAATGTAATATGAATAATGTAATAATAGTTAATATCTTCAATATTAATATCTCTAATGTAGATATCTTAATTATAATTAATAATGTAATGTCATATAATTAAGAAAGGCCTTTTGTTAGCACTTCTGAACCCACTTTTCAGATCACCTTTTAATGTAGTAGTTTAAGATGCCTATCAGTGCTGGGAATGAAAAAAAGACTCCAGTGTAAGGCAGCGCAATTTTGGTAACCACCCGTTCTCACCCGCTGGGGAACAGCCGAGCAGAACAAGAGCTCGCGTTGCGCAGCAAAAGCACCTTGTGAAGGGAATAGTAAGAATGGCTCACGTCTCATTCCCGTTCCCGCTTGCTCCACCTCCAAATCCTGAGCGGATCCGGCAAGAGTATAATAAAGGCAGGGTTAAGCGGATCGAGTTGGGTGTGACCACGTTTGGCCGCGCCTACTTTCCCTGCAAATCCTCTCGCGCGGCGCTGATCTAGGAGGTGGCGGCGGCGGCGGCGGCGGCGACGGTGGCCTCTGGGTGAGAACTTGTCCCCCTGGGCATCGGGCTGGGTGTGGGTGGGCGAGGCTGCTCCCAGGGTGGGGGATGGGGGCGTGTCAGGGTATCTCAATCTTTGCTGGGAAAGCCGGGGAGGGAAGTTCTGGCGTTGGGAGAGCAGGGTGGATCTTGGGGTGGGGTCTTCGCTGAGGCCCTGAGAGGGTTTCTTGGCGTGGATTGCGGGGAACGTGCTGCTGCGCGGGAGGAGACGAGGCCCTATACTATAGGTTGCCTCGGGGAAGGGTTGCGGGGCAGGGCACCCTGATGAAGTTCACCTGCTCAGGTAATACGAGGCAGCGCTGTGAAGGGGTCATGCACTCTAGATGAGTGTAGAGCGATAGGACGTGGGTCACTATTTAGGATTATGCGTGCGCAGTGGGGGAATTACTGCACCAAGGAGCGAGGCAAAGGTAGTGGTGTACAGAAGAGACTAAAGATTAACTCAAGGAAGTCTGTTGTCTCACTCAAGTCTTTCAAACGTGCGGTCTTTTACTGATCTTGACTAACATTTCACCCGGAGGGGGGGGGGAAATACCATCGTATTGTATCTGTCTGAATGATGATAGCTCTTTCGGACATGCTTTCCATTCAGTACTTCCCTTCACTTAAACATATGTTCTTTGCTTCTTGGCCCTCTTTTGAAAGGCATTTTGAAGATGCCTAACTATTGTAGTCAGCAAAAGGAATGAGTGAGGGTATCTGGTGCATGCTACATTTTCCCAGGTTAGCACCCTGAGCTGCATTCTTACTGAAGAATTTCCTCAGTTGATGAATTAAAAAATCCTAGTTTATCAAGAAAATCACAATGTCAAGCCATTTGATTAGGGAAAAGCTCTTAATTAGAAAGGATTTTTTTGCCTGCAATCTTCCCTTACCCCACTCCCCACCCCCAGAATATAATGGTGAAAATGGAACTATTCCCAATTGTTTGGTAGGATATACTATAGCAGATATGAATCTGTAAAAAAGACATATGGTTCGAGGCGAACAGACTTTTTAACAATAGATGGTCTCTGTGTTTCATGTTCTACTTTTTTTAAAACCTTTAATTATTGACTCAGTAAGGGAAGTGGAAAACCCTGATAAAAATAATGAATCTGGAAGTACAACTAGCAGCCTATTAATCTTGTGAGGTATTGGGCGTGTCAATGCCTTGCATGCTTAACTCTGCATAGGATCAAGTTAAGGAGCAGTATGCTCTGTTCACTTCTTAATTTACAGTGATGCTGCCAGCTATGAAAGAGATTGCATCTTTCTCTTCCTCTACCTCCCCCACTCAAAACCAATGAATAATTCATATTGGCTCAGTGTTGGCCATAAAGTATGGATCACATATCATATATGATCTGTGCTTTGAATTCCTGCCAAAATGCAGTTCATCCTTAGTCTCAGAATATAATAAAATGCAAGCACAATAAGCAGGTAATCTCTTCCTTTTTTTGTCTTATTTTTTCCCCTTTCAATTATTCCACATAGTTTCTTCATACCCCTAAACTATTCTGTTTAAATGGAAAAATAACTGAAGCATTTCATTGCATTGTTTCAGATTGCTTTCTTCTTGTTCCAGTGATGTGTGTCTGATGGGGGGAAATGGTATTTTCACCATGTGCATTTTCTCTTCAAAGGCAATTCCTTTAGAAAAAGGAATCTCCCAAGGGAATAGATTTAGTACATATCAAGAGGGACATGGGACTTGGAATCAGTCTGTCTGCATAAAATAATAGCTCTTGAAGAAGCTATTACTTTAGCAAATTGCATGCAAAGCATATTAATGTAGCGGGTCAGAGAGATTTTCAGTGGTGGGACTAGAGGAGAACAAATTGACTAGTTTCTATATGGGGCAGTGTTTTTACTATTTTAACAATGTCTCAGATAGCAGTATCTGGCCAATCTTGAGCAGGTTTAGGGCTAAAGCTATTATAGGTGGTCCTCAACTTATGATCACAATTGAGCCCAAAATGTATGTCGCTAAGTGAGACATTTATTAAGTGAGTTTTGCCCTATTTTACGACCTCTCTTGCTACAGTTGTTAAGTGAATTATTGTAATTGTTAAATTAGTAACATGGTTGTTAAGTGAATCTGGCTTCCCCATTGACTTTGCTTGTCAAAAGGCTGCAAAAGGTGATCGCGTGAACCAGGCACACTGCAGTTGTCATAAATATGGTTGCCAAGCATCCGAATTTTGATCATGTGACCATGGGAATGCTGCAACAGTCATAAGTGTGAAAAACAGCTATAAGTCACTTTTTTCAGTGCCGTTGTAACTTTGAATGATCATTAAATGAACTATTGTACATCAAGGCCTACCTATAGTTAGATGGTGAGCACCATGGAATTCCAGAGTAGAGGCTTTACTTATTTTAACATTTGGTGAGTTTTAATGAAAACCTATAATACAGTGCAATTTAATATACTGAATTTATACATGGCACAAACCAAGGAAGCGGTGTTGTGGCTTAGTGCCGTATGTGAACAAATTGGTATGCCATGAAACTGTAATGAGCTAACATGCACCTTGATGTCCTAGCACAAATGACACAAATCATGTAATTTGTGTCAGTCATTTGATGTTTGTGGTGCAAATTACATCAGTTGTGTCATGTGCATAATGACATCACTCTCCCCCCTCTCCAAATTCCTATGCAGCTACTGACGGATCAGGAAATAAAGTTGTTAACCATGTGCTTTGAGACAATAGGTGGTATTCTCTTTAAAAGTTACAGAAAAAGAAGGAAGACCTGGCACCGAAAGATTTTTAAAACAAGTGTAACAAGTTAGACTTGAAGGGAATGTTTGAAATTGCTGGATCAAATCACTGTGGTTTGTGTATCAGGAAAGAAAAGGCAAACTGCAGCATAGTTTTGATTTAGGCAATAATTTTAAAAAATGCCTTCCAGTAAGGAAATGTGCAAAATCAGGCAAATTGTGGCTGCATGTTGATGAGGGCATTTGCAGAGAAAGCAAGTTTGGAGCATGGGACTATATGCCTCTCTTGAAACTTGGCTTCAGGATAACACTTACAGGAACTGAGAGTCAGTTAAGGGTGTAATGCTGATTATTGCAAGAGCTCCAGATTAAAACAGCCTGTCTCAGTTTGCACCCAGCCAGAGATACTGCCTTAATGGGTAGGGGATAATAACACAGACAAGGTTGCCTGGAGAAACACCATCTGAATTAGAACTGCTGCTCAACTTTGTCCATATATACAGACAATTTGTTGCAATGGTGTTTGGACTGGATAAATGTGCCAACCTTGCCATCAGCAGAGGAAAAATACAGTAGTGAAAAGTGAAAAAATCATGATGGTCTTTGAAAATAACATGAAGAGTCTGGATGAAGACGGTTATTACAAATACCTGGGCATCCTTCAAGCTGGCAATACCAAGCACACTGAAGTCAAGAAGGTTAGAAGATAATACATCATGAGAGCTTTTAAAGAAGCTTTTAAAGTCCCAACTCAATGGAGGAAATGCTATCAAGGCAATTAACACCTGGGAAATTCCAGTCATTAGATAACACAGCTAAAATAGTGAACTGGACTCGAGCAGAACTAAAAGTCTTGAATAGGAAGACCAGAAAAATAATGACAACAAATTATGGCCTTCCAGGCAGAGATGTTGACAGACTCTAATTATCAAGGAAAATAAGTGGGAGTGGAATGTTGCAAGTGTACCAGTCAGCTGAAGGAAACAAAAAGGCATTGGAAGAATATCTGAAGGACCATGAAGAAGATGTGCTAAAGCCATGAAGGCTTATTGATCACCGGAGAGACTAAACTGGCTTACAAGAAAGACTGCTTCAGAAAAGGTAATAACGGAGTTGGAAGGACCTTGGAGGTCTTTTAGTCCAACTGCTCAAGCAGGAAACCCTATACCATTCCAGACAACTGGCTGTCCAGTCTCTTCTTAAAAGTCTCCAGTGATTGAGCACCCAGAACCTCTGAAGGCAAGCCGTTCCACTGGTTAATTGTTCTCACAGTTAGGAAATTTTTGTTTAGTTCTAGGTTTCTTCTCTCCTTGATTAGTTTCCATCCATTGTTTCTTGTCTTCTGGTGCTTTGGAAAATAGGTTGATCCCCTCTTCTTTGTGGCAGCCCCTCAAATATTGGAATACTATCATGACACCCCTAGTCCTTCTTTTCACTAGACTAGCCATACCCAATTCTTGCAACTACTTCTCATATGTTTTAGTTTCCAGGCCCCTAATCATCTTTGTTGCTCTTTTCGCCACTATTTCCAGAGTACAGAAAATGCTTCCAGAATCCTGATAGATGACATTGTTTAACTGAAGGAACTTGGAGTGCACCAACCCTATAGGATCAAATCAGCCAGGCTAATGTTATGGGAGATTGGTGGTCCCTCAAATAACAAGGCCTCATGCCATTTAGAGCTTTACAGGTAACAACCACCATCTTGAGTCATATCCAGAAACAAAATGGCAACCACATAGCTTGTGAGGTGTGTCACTGCTATTGCTGCTGTGTTCTGGACTAGTTGAAGATTCTGGGTAATCTTCAAGGGAAGCATATGTAGAAAGCATTGTGGTAGTCAAGCCTCAAGATGACTAGGCATGAGTGATTGCCTGAAGGCTCTGTAATCTAGGAAATTTTAAATAGGGACAATTTTAATTAGAATTTTAATGGTAACACAGCGGTAAATATTTGTTTTTAATTGGTTTTTATTGGGGATAGTGTTTGTATCGTTTTAATATGCTGTAAGCCGCCCTGAGTCCTGTTGGGAGAAGGGCGGCATATAAGTTTAATTAAATAAATAAATAAATAAATGCTATAACAGACACACTAGGTGGAGTTTATGCAAAGGTTGTCATAGCCACAGCTGATACCTGCTCTTTTGAGTAGCAGATGCAAGTCCAGGAAGTCCCCCTTGAAGGACAAGGACAAAGACGGCCAGGTCAAACAGCCACTTGGTTTTGATAGGATTGACTTAGAGATAGTTTTTCCCTATCCAAACCCACACAGTCTCCAGGTACTGAGACAGATTATTGAGATCTTCATTAGGCTGACCCCAGGGTCGAAAGATACAATTGGATATTATCAGCATACTGATAATACCAAACCCAAACCAGGGAAGACCTCAGTGGCTTCAAGTAGATATTGAAAAGGAGGAGTGAGAGAGTAGAAACCTGCAGCACCCTATATACCGTGTTTTCCCAAAACTAAGACCTACATCAAAAATAAGTCCTAGCTTGATTTTTGGGGTGGGCCTAATATAATCCCTACCCCCAAAATAAGCCCTAGTTTAGGGGCAAGGCACACACCTAAAAATCAAGCTAGGGCAGGGGTGCAGCCAGGCCTCCCATGGATTGACATTTGCCTCACCAGCCCACTTCTTCTTCAGTCAAAGGAGCAGCTTCATTCTACAGCTGAGAATGGAGCTTGGGCCTGCATTTCGCAGTCAGAGGCCTTTCTGGAAGGCCTGTGTAGCTGAGAACTGAGCTATGCAGCCGAGAACCAAGCTACGGATTCAATCTGTAGCTCGGTTCTTGGCTTCACAGGCCTTCCAGAAGGGCCTCTGATGGTGAAATGGAGGCCCGAGCTCCATTCTCAGCTGCAGAATGAAGCTGCTCCTTCCATTGCAGAAGAAGTGGGGGGCTGGCTGGGGCTGTTGGTGTTGCCGCCGTAAGGTGAGTGGAAAAGACACCCCTCCCTAAAAATTAAGACCTGGTGCCTCTTTTGGAGGCAAAAAAATAATAATAAATAAGATCGGGTCTTATTTTTGGGGAAACATGGTAGGAGGGGCCTAGGGGTAGGTCTCCCAATCAACACTGATTGGAACTGGCCCTGGAGAAAGAAAGAGAACTACTGTAAAAAGGGTCCCCCACTTCCTAACTCACAACACCGACTCAGAAGGATATTGTAGTTAATAGTGATTGATAGAAAAGCTGCTGAGAATAGAGAACAGCGATTGATAGAAAAGTTGCTGAGAGATCAAGGTGCACAAGGGTGGATGCACCATCACCATTCTAGCTCCATTGCAGGTTATTGACAAGCATGACCAAGGCTGTGACACTACTAACGTCTGACCTGAAACTTTTATTGAAATGAGTCTAGCTAATTGGGGCTCTCTCCATCTATAGACTACCTTCTCAACAACCTTCCCCATAAAGGGAAGTTTGGAGACTATTCGTAGTTGTCAATAGCTGTTAGGTCTAAGGGTGGTGTACGTAGCCACCTACAGTACCACCCCCTGTTTTAAGGAAGCATGAGATCAGTGGATTTATCCATTAGAACTTTAAAAAAGGCACAGACCACATTGTCAACCCACAGTCAACCTGTGAGTAGAGGTTAGGTGTCATTGCGGTCAAGGATTGGGAGAAAAAACTAGACCTTGGGAAACTGAGCTAAGCTAAGGGTAGCTGCATGTCCAGGAGAGGTGGTGAACAAATGATATTAAATATGTCATAATGTCACTTGGAAATATTCAGATTGTATAAATCACAATACTTGTGTAATGACATCATTGTGGCTTGTACTAAACACCTATGTTTAAATGCCTACATTCATACATTGCGCTAAATATAATATACAAGTAGTCCTTGCTTAATTACAGTAATTTGGACCAGAATTTCCATTGCTAAGGGATCTGGTTGTGAATGAGGACCTCACATGTTTGCAACCTGTGACTTCCTACCATCTTTCAACAAGCAAACTCAATGGGGATGTTGGCGGGAAATTGCAAGTCTGGCAGTTTGCAAGAAGGCCAGCAGATGGGTGAGCGCTAGGGAGTGTGGCTGGGCAGAGGAGGCTGTGAAGGCAACAGGCAAGCTCATGAGTGCATGCATGCACTACAAAATGAGAGGCGGGGTACTTAGCACCTCTTCAATTAACAAATTTTATGAAAATACAGTGGTACTCATTGTTAATTGGTTCTGAGAGGTGCAAAGAGTACCAAAAATGATGAGTACCAAACAGATTTTTCCCATAAGGAATAATAGAGTGAGTCACCAGGTAGCCAGTACTGACACATTCTAGCTTGTGCATTGAGTACTAAACAAACGATGAGTATTGGGACAAAATTTTCCTGTCAAAATGCATTGAGTACCAAATTTGATGAGTTTCAAAGCAATTGAGTACCAAGGTACCATTTGTATGTAATTTTTGTGAGCTATTGCTCCTTTCTCATTCTCATGCAGTGGCTAATCTCATGTAGGATACAAGTTGGTAGTGGTGGGATTCAGCCAGTTCGCACCACTTCGGCAGAACCTGTAGCTAATTTTTTGTTGCCCAGGCCCAGAATGGACTTCCGGAAGCGGTATCCACACAGAGAACTGGTTGTTCACATATTTGAATCCCACCACTGCAAGTTGGGCTTTAGGGGAAAGAGAGTGGTTATGCAGATGCAGGTTATTTGTGATACAGTTTACAAGCACATTATCAATTAACTACTGTAATGTGTTAAAAATCTATCGAGACCTCTTTAGATAGGTGTATGGGTTGTATTTTGATGTATATGAGTTGAACATCTTGTTCTATGCAAAGTGAAGTTTCTTTTTTTCTAAAATGGCTACTGAAATCTAATGGAGTGTCCTGGGAGATAAAAATGCTCTGAAATTACTTGGTCCTTGTTTGGTATTTTGTTTTCATCCTGTCTAGTTATTATTTGCATGAAAATTGGTGTGACCTTGTTTGGCTTATATGAAATTCGAAAGAGCATTCCTGGTGGATGATGGCCTATATTACGTTGGAGGAAGAGCAGATGAGAGTACCTCTCATCTCATTTGGGAATTTGTTCGGCTTGCGATTCTGCTGTTGATGTAAATGTGAGGAACTTTAAGATCTGAATCAGAGCCTACAACAATGGTGGTGAACCTATGGCATGGGTGCCAGAGGCGGCACTCAGAGCCCTCTCTGTGGGCACGCGCACCATCGCCCCAGTCCTAGGCCTTCAGCTGGGTTTTATAAAACCTTTTCGCTTTAGGCCTCCACCGCCGTGTACAAAAAAAAAAGGTTCAATTAATCAGTCAATTTCAACTTCTCGCGGGAAAAAAAAGATCTTGCAATTGGAATAGATTGATTGAACTTTTTAGTCCCACCCAGTCTGCTGTTACCACCACAACCACGCCCACCCAATTGGTCACATCCAGCCAATGGGCCACACCCACCCAGCACTCGACGATGCATAAGTGGGGTTTGGGTTGCAGTTTGGGCACTCAGTCTCTAAAAGGTTCGTCATCACTGGCCTACAACAAACCTAGATGTCTGCTTTGCAGCACAATAGCTGTTTAACACGTTGCTAATTGATAAGTTATTTGTGATCTGTCTCACACATAACCAGCATCTGCACATCTGTTCTAATGTATTAGTTTGAAAAGGTGCTACCATACTCTTCCTGATTTTCACTTGGTTAAAGTGAACCATAAGATGGTTTACAATTATGTGTGAACCAGGCTATTCGGTCAGTTGGGAAACCTCCAAGAAAGTCCTGTGTATTAGTGGAGAATGTGTCCAGTAGGGTAGCGATCTCCAACCTTTCCGGCTTTGTGAACTGGTGGCAGCACGGGGTGGAGGGACAGAGGGGATGTTTCTGGGCTGCACAAGTGGCAGGTGGATAGCTCTACTTGTGTCAGCAGCAAGCTTGTGCACCTGCCACTTACATAAATAGAGGTTCATGTGCTCGTGCAAGTGACCGCTGCTTGCACGGCCCAGTTCAGAATGGGCCACGGCCTGGGGGTTGGGGACCCCTGCAGTAGGGCACACTTTGTAGTCTGTGATAGTAACTGACTGCCAGATGTTTGGGTTATGCTCTTCCCCTCCTCTCCAAAATAGGTGCTTCAGAATATACCCCCAAACCTTTACAATTGCACATAATGGGGCTGGTTTCTCGTCTTCTCCTGACACAATTTGAAAAGTACTGTGTTAAGGAATGCAGTAGGTTTGTCAAGAAGTGCAAACATTGTGATCTGGGTCAAATCACAATAGCTGAGTTACAGAGAAATGCAATATCTGTATAAGACAGAACTGCCCATAGCAGGAAGTTTGCTTTGTAGAACAAATATTGATAAATTCTCTTCTGAAGTAGAGTTNGGAGCAGTATGCTCTGTTCACTTCTTAATTTACAGTGATGCTGCCAGCTATGAAAGAGATTGCATCTTTCTCTTCCTCTACCTCCCCCACTCAAAACCAATGAATAATTCATATTGGCTCAGTGTTGGCCATAAAGTATGGATCACATATCATATATGATCTGTGCTTTGAATTCCTGCCAAAATGCAGTTCATCCTTAATCTCAGAATATAATAAAATGCAAGCACAATAAGCAGGTAATCTCTTGCTGGTTTTTGTCTCATTTTTTCCCCTTTCAATTATTCCACATAGTTTCTTCATACCCCTAAACTATTCTGTTTAAATGGAAAAATAACTGAAGCATTTCATTGCATTGTTTCAGATTGCTTTCTTCTTGTTCCAGTGATGTGTGTCTGATGGGGGAAAATGGTATTTTCACCATGTGCATTTTCTCTTCAAAGGCAATTCCTTTAGAAAAAGGAATCTCCCAAGGGAATAGATTTAGTACATATCAGGAGGGACATGGCACTTGGAATCAGTCTGTCTGCATAAAATAGTAGCTCTTGAAGAAGCTATTACTTTAGCAAATTGCATGCAAAGCATATTAATGTAGCGGGTCAGAGAGATTTTCAGTGGTGGGACTAGAGGAGAACAAATTGACTAGTTTCTATATGGGGCAGTGTTTTTACTATTTTAACAATGTCTCAGATAGAAGTATCTGGCCAATCTTGAGCAGGTTTAAGGCTGAAGCTATTACAGGTGGTCCTCAACTTATGATCACAATTGAGCCAAAAATGTATGTTGCTAAGTGAGACATTTATTAAGTGAGTTTTGCCCTATTTTACGACCTCTCTTGCTACAGCTGTTAAGTGAATTATTGTAATTGTTAAATTAGTAACATGGTTGTTAAGTGAATCTGGCTTCCCCATTGACTTTGCTTGTCAAAAGCCTGCAAAAGGTGATCGCGTGAACCAGGCACACTGCAGTTGTCATAAATATGGTTGCCAAGCATCCGAATTTTGATCATGTGACCATGGGAATGCTGCAACAGTCATAAGTGTGAAAAACAGCTATAAGTCACTTTTTTCAGTGCCGTTGTAACTTTGAATGATCATTAAATGAACTATTGTACATCGAGGCCTACCTATAGTTAGATGGTGAGCACCATGGAATTCCAGAGTAGAGGCTTTACTTATTTTAACATTTGGTGAGTTTTAATGAAAACCTATAATACAGTGCAATTTAATATACTGAATTTATATATGGCACAAACCAAGGAAGCGGTGTTGTGGCTTAGTGCCGTATGTGAACAAATTGGTATGCCATGAAACTGTAATGAGCTAACATGCCGCCCTGAGTCCCATGAGGAGAAGGGCGGGGTACAAATTAAATTAATAAATAAATTAATAAATAAAATGCACCTTGATGTCCTAGCACAAATGACACAAATCATGTAATTTGTGTCAGTCATTTGATGTGTGGTGCAAATTACATCAGTTGTGTCATGTGCATAATGACATCACTCTCCCCCCTCTCCAAATTCCTATGCAGCTACTGACGGATCAGGAAATATTTTTTATTTATTTATTTATTTATAATTGCATTTATATCCCGCCCTTCTCCTTGCGGACTCAGGGCGGCTGACAATGATTAAAATACTAACATATACATCTAATTAAAAATTGGTTAAAAAGAAATATTTAAATACGTCAAATTTAAAAGTAATTAAAACCCCTTTAAAATCCCTTAGGCCAGTCCCGCGAGCTGGAACA
>NW_015386203.1:85097-115267 GCF_001527695.2 Protobothrops mucrosquamatus | reverse complement strand
AATCCAGGAGAACACCCAAGTTGCGGACCCGATCCGAGGGGGCCAAAGTTTCGCCCCCTATAGTCAGCGATGGAATCAGCTGGCTATGCCGAGGCGCCGGTAGCCACAGCCACTCGGTCTTGGACGGGTTGAGTCTGAGTTTGTTCCTCCCCATCCAGACCCTCACGGCCTCCAGGCACCGGGCCATCACGTCAAGGGCTTTGAGACAATAGGTGGTATTCTCTTTAAAAGTTACAGAAAAAGAAGGAAGACCTGGAACCGAAAGATTTTTAAAACAAGTGTAACAAGTTAGACTTGAAGGGAATGTTTGAAATTGCTGGATCAAATCACTGTGGTTTGTGTATCAGGAAAGAAAAGGCAAACTGCAGCATAGTTTTGATTTAGGCAATAATTTTAAAAAATGTCTTCCAGTAAGGAAATGTGCAAAATCAGGCAAATTGTGGCTGCATGTTGATGAGGGCATTTGCAGAGAAAGCAAGTTTGGAGCATGGGACTATATGCCTCTCTTGAAACTTGGCTTCAGGATAACACTTACAGGAACTGAGAGTCAGTTAAGGGTGTAATGCTGATTATTGCATGAGCTCCAGATTAAAACAGCCTGTCTCAGTTTGCACCCAGCCAGAGATACTGCCTTAATGGGTAGAAACACCATCTGAATTAGAACTGCTGCTCAACTTTGTCCATATATACAGACAATTTGTTGCAATGGTGTTTGGACTGGATAAATGTGCCAACCTTGCCATCAGTAGAGGAAAAATACAGTAGTGAAAAGTGAAAAAATCATGATGGTCTTTGAAAATAACATGAAGAGTCTGGATGAAGACGGTTATTACAAATACCTGGGCATCCTTCAAGCTGGCAATATCAAGCACACTGAAGTTAAGAAGGTTAGAAGATAATACATCATGAGAGTGAAGAAGCTTTTAAAGTCCCAACTCAATGGAGGAAATGCTATCAAGGCAATTAACACCTGGGAAATTCCAGTCATTAGATAACACAGCTAAAATAGTGAACTGGACTCGAGCAGAACTAAAAGTCTTGGAAGACCAGAAAAATAATGACAACAAATTATGGTCTTCCAGGCAGAGATGTTGACAGACTCTAATTATCAAGGAAAATAAGTGGGAGTGGAATGTTGCAAGTGCACTAGTCAGCTGAAGGAAACAAAAAGTCATTGGAAGAATATCTGAAGGACCATGAAGAAGATGTGCTAAAGCCATGAAGGCTTATTGATCACCGGAGAGACTAAACTGGCTTACAAGAAAGACTGCTTCAGAAAAGGTAATAACAGAGTTGGAAGGACCTTGGAGGTCTTTTAGTCCAACTGCTCAAGCAGGAAACCCTATACCATTCCAGACAACTGGCTGTCCAGTCTCTTCTTAAAAGTCTCCAGTGATTGAGCACCCAGAACCTCTGAAGGCAAGCCGTTCCACTGGTTAATCGTTCTCACAGTTAGGAAATTTTTGCTTAGTTCTAGGTTTCTTCTCTCCTTGATTAGTTTCCATCCATTGTTTCTTGTCTTCTGGTGCTTTGGAAAATAGGTTGATCCCCTCTTCTTTGTGGCAGCCCCTCAAATATTGGAACACTATCATGACACCCCTAGTCCTTCTTTTCACTAGACTAGCCATACCCAATTCTTGCAACTACTTCTCATATGTTTTAGTTTCCAGGCCCCTAATCATCTTTGTTGCTCTTTTCTCCACTATTTCCAGAGTACAGAAAATGCTTCCAGAATCCTGATAGATGACATTGTTTAACTGAAGGAACTTGGAGTGCACCAACCCTATAGGATCAAATCAGCCAGACTAATGTTATGGGAGATTGGTGGTCCCTCAAATAACAAGGCCTCATGCCATTTAGAGCTTTACAGGTAACAACCACCATCTTGAATCATATCCAGAAACAAAATGGCAACCACATAGCTTGTGAGGTGTGTCACTGCTATTGCTGCTGTGTTCTGGACTAGTTGAAGATTCTGGGTAATCTTCAAGGGAAGCATATGTAGAAAGCATTGTGGTAGTCAAGCCTCAAGATGACTAGGCATAAATGATTGCCTGAAGGCTCTGTAATCTAGGAAATGCTATAACAGACACACTAGGTGGAGTTTATGCAAAGGTTGTCATAGCCACAGCTGATACCTGCTCTTTTGAGTAGCAGATGCAAGTCCAGGAAGTCCCCCTTGAAGGACAAGGACAAAGACGGCCAGGTCAAACAGCCACTTGGTTTTGATAGGATTGACTTAGAGATAGTTTTTCCCTATCCAAACCCACACAGTCTCCAGGTACTGAGACAGATTATTGAGATCTTCATTAGGCTGACCCTAGGGTCGAAAGATACAATTGGATATTATCAGCATACTGATAATACCAAACCCAAACCAGGGAAGACCTCAGTGGCTTCAAGTAGATATTGAAAAGGAGGAGTGAGAGAGTAGAAACCTGCAGCACCCTATATACCGTGTTTCCCCAAAACTAAGACCTACATCAAAAATAAGTCCTAGCTTGATTTTTTGGGGTGGGCCTAATATAATCCCTACCCCCAAAATAAACCCTAGTTTAGGGGCAAGGCACACACCTAAAAATCAAGCTAGGGCGGGGGTGCAGCCAGGCCTCCCATGGATTGACATTTGCCTCACCAGCCCACTTCTTCTGCAGTCAAAGGAGCAGCTTCATTCTACAGCTGAGAATGGAGCTCGGGCCTGCATTTCGCAGTCAGAGGCCTTTCTGGAAGGCCTGTGTAGCTGAGAACTGAGCTATGCAGCAGAGAACCAAGCTATGGATTCAATCTGTAGCTCGGTTCTCGGCTTCACAGGCCTTCCAGAAGGGCCTCTGATGGTGAAATGGAAGCCCGAGCTCCATTCTCAGCTGCAGAATGAAGCTGCTCCTTCCATTGCAGAAGAAGTGGGCTGGCTGGCTGGGGCTGTTGGTGCTGCCGCCGTAAGGTGAGTGGAAAAGACACCCCTCCCTGAAAATTAAGACCTGGTGCCTCTTTTGGAGGCAAAATAATAATAATAAATAAGATCGGGTCTTATTTTTGGGGAAACATGGTAGGAGGGGCCTAGGGGTAGGTCTCCCAATCAACACTGGAACTGGCCCTGGAGAAAGAAAGAGAACTACTGTAAAAAGGCTCCCCCACTTCCTAACTCACAACACCGACACAGAAGGATATTGTAGTTAATAGTGATTGATAGAAAAGCTGCTGAGAACAGAGAACAGCGGTTGATAGAAAAGTTGCTGAGAGATCAAGGTGCACAAGGGTGGATGCACCATCACCATTCTAGCTCCATTGCAGGTTATTGACAAGCATGACCAAGGCTGTGACACTACTAACATCTGACCTGAAACTTTTATTGAAATGAGTCTAGCTAATTGGGGCTCTCTCCATCTATAGACTACCTTCTCAACAACCTTCCCCATAAAGGGAAGTTTGGAGACTATTCGTAGTTGTCAATAGCTGTTAGGTCTAAGGGTGGTGTACGTAGCCACTTACAGTACCACCCCCTGTTTTAAGGAAGCATGAGATCAGTGGATTTATCCATTAGAACTTTAAAAAAGGCACAGACCACATTGTCAATCCACAGTCAACCTGTGAGTTACGTGTGTGTGTGTGTGTGTGTGTGTGTGTGTGTGTTCAGGAGAGGTGGTGAACAAATGATATTAAATATGTCATAATATCACTTGGAAATATTCAGATTGTATAAATCACAATACTTATTTATTTATTTATTTATTTTATTAAATTTATATCCCGCCCTTCTCCTTGCGGACTCAGGGCGGCTAACAGTCGGGTAAAAATACACAAATAACATTACAAATTTAAAAATTAGTTAAAAAGGAAATATTTAAATTTAATCTAATTAAAATATAATTAAAACCCCAATTACACAATACTTGTGTAAAACCCCAATTACACAATACTTGTGTAATGACATCATTGTGGCTTGTACTAAACACCTATGTTTAAATGCCTACATTCATACATTGCGCTAAATATAATATACAAGTAGTCCTTGCTTAATTACAGTAATTTGGACCAGAATTTCCATTGCTAAGGGATCTGGTTGTGAATGAGGACCTCACATGTTTGCAACTTGTGACTTCTTACCATCTTTCAACAAGCAAACTCAATGGGGATGTTGGCGGGAAATTGCAAGTCTGGCAGCTTGCAAGAAGGCCAGCAGATGAGTGAGCGCTAAGGAGTGTGGCTGGGCAGAGGAGGCTGTGAAGGCAACAGGCAAGCTCATGAGTGCATGCATGCACTACAAAATGAGAGGCGGGGTACTTAGCACCTCTTCAATTAACAAATTTTATGAAAATACAGTGGTACTCATTGTTAATTGGTTCTGAGAGGTGCAAAGAGTACCAAAAATGATGAGTACCAAACAGATTTTTCCCATAAGGAATAATAGAGTGAGTCACCAGGTAGCCAGTACTGACATGTTCTAGCTTGTGCATTGAGTACTAAACAAACGATGAGTACTGGGACAAAATTTTCTTGTCAAAATGCATTGAGTACCAAATTCTATGAGTTTCAAAGCAATTGAGTACCAAGGTACCATTGTATGTAATTTTTGTGAGCTATTGCTCCTTTCTCATTCTCATGCAGTGGCTAATCTCATGTAGGATACAAGTTGGTAGTGTAGCTAATTTTTTGTTGCCCAGGCCCAGAATGGACTTCCGGAAGCGGTATCCACACAGAGAACTGGTTGTTCACATATTTGAATCCCACCACTGCAAGTTGGGCTTTAGGGGAAAGAGTGGTTATGCAGATGCAGGTTATTTGTGATACAGTTTACAAGCACCTTATCAATTAACTACTGTAATGTGTTAAAAATCTATCGAGACCTCTTTAGATAGGTGTATGGGTTGTATTTTGATGTACATGAGTTGAACATCTTGTTCTACTATGCAAAGTGAAGTTTCTTTTTTTCTAAAATGGCTACTGAAATCTAATGGAGTGTCCTGGGAGATAAAAATGCTCTGAAATTACTTGGTCCTTGTTTGGTATTTTGTTCTCATCCTGTCTAGTTATTATTTGCATGAAAATTGGTGTGACCTTGTTTGGCTTATATGAAATTTGAAAGAGCATTCCTGGTGGATGATGGCCTATATTACGTTGGAGGAAGAGCAGATGAGAGTACCTCTCATCTCATTTGGGAATTTGTTGGGCTTGCGATTCTGCTGTTGATGTAAATGTGAGGAACTTTAAGATCTGAATCAGAGCCTACAACAATGGTGGTGAACCTATGGCACGGGTGCCAGAGGCGGCACTCAGAGCCCTCTCTGTGGGCACGTGCACCGTCGCCCCAGTCCTAGGCCTTCAGCTGGGTTTTATAAAACGTTTTCGCTTTAGGCCTCCACCGCCATGTACAAACAAAAAAAAAGGTTCAATTAATCAGTCAATTTCAACTTCTCGCGGGAAAAAAAAGATCTTGCAATTAGAATTGATTGAACTTTTTAGTCCCACCCAGTCTGCTGTTACCACCGCAACCACGCCCACCCAATGGACCACACCCACCCAATTGGTCACATCCAGCCAATGGGCCCCACCCACCCAGCACTCGACGATGCATAAGTGGGGTTTGGGTTGCAGTTTGGGCACTCAGTCTCTAAAAGGTTCGCCATCACTGGCCTACAACAAACCTAGATGTCTGCTTTGCAGCACAATAGCTGTTTAACACGTTGCTAATTGATAAGTTATTTGTGATCTGTCTCACACATAACCAGCATCTGCACACCTGTTCTAATGTATTAGTTTGAAAAGGTGCTACCATACTCTTCCTGATTTTCACTTGGTTAAAGTGAACCATAAGATGGTTTACAATTATGTGTGAACCAGGCTATTCGGTCAGTTGGGAAACCTCCAAGAAAGTCCTGTGTATTAGTGGAGAATGTGTCCAGTAGGGTAGCGATCTCCAACCTTTCCGGCTTTGTGAACTGGTGGCAGCACGGGGTGGAGGGACAGAGGGGATGTTTCTGGGCTGCACAAGTGGCAGGTGGATAGCTCTACTTGTGTCAGCAGCAAGCTTGTGCACCTGCCACTTACATAAATAGAGGTTCATGTGCTCGTGCAAGTGACCGCCGCTTGCACGGCTCAGTTCAGAACGGGCCACGGCCTGGGGGTTGGGGACCCCTGCAGTAGGGCACACTTTGTAGTCTGTGATAGTAACTGACTGCCAGATGTTTGGGTTATGCTCTTCCCCTCCTCTCCAAAATAGGTGCTTCAGAATATACCCCCAAACCTTTACAATTGCACATAATGGGGCTGGTTTCTCAAGAAGAGGACTGTGTTAAACTTTTCATGACACAATTCCTTACGTCATCCAAACAGTTCTTCACGTTTGTAACACTAGACCCAGTTTAGTGTTATCGACTCAATGTCTCTTTACGTTATAGACATATTCTGTCTTGACGGGTATCGTCCTTCAAACGAAACATCTTGTTTATAACTATTTAAGAGAAGACTTCATCTCAAGTATAGACTTCAGTGAAATTGTTCTGAAGAAATTAGTTTCTTCCTTGAAGGTTTCATTATTACTATGTTAGTTGGAGTAAGGATAGTTTTACATACAATAAATACATACCAGTTGCCAAATGTTCGAATTTTGATCATGTAACCATGGGGATGCTAGAGCAGTCGTAAGTGTGAAAAACGGTCATAAGTCACTTTTTTTCTGTGCCGTTATAACTTCAAATGGTGACTAAATGAATGCTTGTAAGTCGAGGACCACCTGTATAAGATTCTCAGTTATGAAATGCTCAGGCTTTTTCAGAATAGTCCTCATTCATTGTATATACATCTTCTGCAGGTCTCTTTCCAGAATCCTTTTATGGAAGTACTTTTAAAGTTATGATGTATTTGTCACATAATACCTGCTAAATCTGGAGTGTAATGTGGCTTTGGAAAAACCTCAGTGATCTATCTAGTGCCTTCAAAGCTCCCATGGATATCTGCTACAGTGAAAATCTCTACAGAGGACATGCTCAATTTTTTTTTTTTTTAGAAATGTGACAAGTGTAATTTGATTTTCTTTCTATAATTTCAGTCGTTGCCTACTCCATTGTGGCTCATTCTCTATAGCCTTTATAAAAAAATTACATTGACTTCTATGTGTCCACTTGAAGATAATCCTTATTTTTATAGTTGCTGTTTTATATTACAGGTAGTTCTCGACTTATGACCACAATGCCAAAATCTATGTTGCTAAGTGAAACATTTGTTAAGTGAGTTTTGCCCCAGTTTATGACCTTTTTTGCCACTTCAGTGAATCACTGCAGCTGTTAAGTTAGTAACACAGTTGTTAAGTGGATCTGCCTTCCTCATTGACTTTTCTTGTCAGAAGGTTGCAAACGGTGATCACATGATCCTTGTTCCCTGTGACTGTCATAAATATGAGTCAGATGCCAAGCATCTGAATTTTGATCACGTGACCCTGGGGATGCTGCAACAGTCATAAGTGTGAAAAACGGTCATAACTCCTTTTTTCAGTGCCGTTGTAATTTCGAATGGTCCCTGAATGAACTGTTGTAAGTTGAGGACTACCTGTAAATGGATTTTATGGCTTAAATCAGGGGTCCCCAACCCCCGGTCCATGGACCAGTACCGGGCCGCAGCATGCTAGCAACCGGGCCGCACAAACAATCAAAGCCCCATCTGCGAGATGCAGGCAGCACACAAAACCATGCACCCTCTGGTCCGCGGAAAAACCTCTCTCCACGGAACTGGTCCCTGGTGCCCAAAAGGTTGAGGACCTCTGCTTAAACGGCAGCTGCAAGAAGCCCTTAAGGCAGACATGTGAAACTCGCAATGTTACATGACATCGCATGGCGTATTGGGACTGTTTTGCCATTGCCGGCAATGGGGTGGGCGCGGCTTCCGCATGACGCATCTGGCCCGCAGGCCGGCAGTTTGACACCCCTGCCTTAAGGGCTTCTTTTGAAAAGGTACATTTTAAATAAAGATTGCAGCTATTAGTCCTGTTTAAGGCTTTTGTTTTTACTATGGAAGTGCTAAAATGCTAGTGGTTGGTGTTTAGATTGTTGCAATTTGAACAGTTTCTTAATAAAGCCCATTGACCTAAGTTCATCAAGCTTATGAAGCTTAAACCCATTATGATATAAAGTGAACTTGGAACTCAAAAATCTCACATACTTGCTAGGGATTTGCTGCTTGATCGATGTTTATTGCTGAGCATTATCCCCATACAGTTCTCAGATAGTTAAATTCAATCATGGCCTCCTTCCTTGGAATATGTTCCTAAGACCTCTAACCTACCACGGCAGTTCCTGTTGAAAACTCTAATGATATAGTTAAACCTCTGATTTGTCTCTCAGCCCAGTTTAACTCACAAACCTGTGAAGAAAAATGGAGAAGTGTTGCGTTCTCTTTCCTGGAGATAAGGTGGCCTATGTATCTAAAAAACAGAGTTGTTCAAGAAACATGCAAAATCAGATCATGCATTAAAATTTGGTAAGAGTCGCTGTCTAATGTTTTATCCCTTTTACCCTCCTGCCATCCCATTTTTTTATTCCCACTGTTTCTTTATTTGAGATTATGGTTCTAGGAAAGAGTTTTGTGTGTTTTCTCAAGAATATGTATAATTTTTCCACTTCTCCAACCCTGCATCTTTTATGCCTTTCACCAAATTATGCAAATCTTCAGTGTTTGTCTGTAAAGAACTAGTTTCTGCCTGCCTTGGCTGAGTCCTTGCAGCGGTGCCAAGCTGTCAGTCAGAAATCATGCTTTCAGCCATGCCATTATCAAAAGACATCCCTCCATTGTTCCCACTGATAAGGAGAAAGGGCACAATTGGAGCAAGTGAAGATTGTGGCAGAAAACCTGCCAATGGGATGTTGCCCTGTGGCCTTTTGTTCTAGAGGGAAGGGCTTGGGTTGAGGGGGGGAGTGATTGTGCTGACTGAATACTTAATGAGAATGTGATCAAATCAGCTGGCGACTTAACTTATCTTGGGCTGCGTGCTGAGCGGTCTTGGGCTTGGTCCATGAAACAGCTAATGGCTGGATTAAAAATCCCACGGCGTTGAGCTGTTCGGTGACAAGAGTTATGTAGAAAAAGTCTGACTAAAGGCTGCATAATATTTGTTAAAATAGCTGCGGGAACGTTTTGAATCAGCTATCCTTATATATCGAAGGAGTGTGGAAGGGAGAAGTTTGTGCCACGCAAATTAATGTTCAGAATGAGCTGCTTCTATTTTGGAAGGTCTGAATTCCAAATCCAGATTGAGAGAAGTAGGTAACTTAGATTATAAACTTGAAGTTGGTTTTCCTCAGTGTCCCTTAAACTTTGTCTACCTTATAACCATGTTTACTTAAGTAATCCCCATGGATTCTGATAAGGGTGCACACAATCACACTTATTGTCCAGACTCCATAGTATTGGGACTGCTTTACTCATACCTCAAGTAAGGTGTTCTTCTACGAGATTCAGGCACAGAATATGTTGTCATTGCTGTCGAGTTATATGCCCCCCCCCCAAAAAAATAGGAATGCTGCTCCCCTGCTTTGTAAATAAGCAGCACATCTGAGCCTTGTGGCTTGAAGGTTCACACATTATTGTATAAACTTTCCAGGAGCCATAAGAAGAAATGTGCCATGTAAATATGCTGAAGAGACGGCCGAATCAAGAGTCAGGTATTGCTTCTCTACTCTATATTGAAGGAACCTTCCAGAGTCCAGATATCAGAAATCAGAGACTTGGAGACAAATATAGTCAGTCTTCTATGGTTATGATACAGTCAAATCAATATTTTATCCTAAATTATTGTCTCAGGCAATAAGTATTTTTATTTGCTTTTAATCAAGCTAAACATATTGCATGTTGTAGTAGATAATCATCCATAAAATTTATTGTATGTACAGGTAGTCCTTGATTTATGACCACAATTGAGCCCAAAATATCTGTTGCTAAGCCGGACATTTGTTAAGTGAATGTTGCCCTGTTTTATGACTTTGCTTGCCACAGTTGTTAAGTGACTCATTGCAGTTGTTAGTAACACAGTTGTTAAGTGAATATAACTTCCCCATTGACTTTGCTAGTCAAAAGGTTGCAAAAAGTGACCACATGACCCCAAGATACCGCAGTCATCATAAGTACAAGTCAGTTGCCAAGCATTTGAACTTTGATCACATGATGATGGGATGCTGCAACAGTCGTACGTGTGGAACACGGTCAAAAGTCACTTTTTTCTGTGCAGTTGTAACTTCAAAGGGTCACTAAATGAACTTTTGTAAGTCGAGAACTAGCTTATTAAAGCTAAAGTCTGTTTTATGTATATTCTGTGTTTTATGTCTGCTGTGCTCATAGCAAAAAGATAGTTGAACATGAGGATATAGTCCTGTCAATGATGCATTTTTACATCAAGGTTTTGCAAAGTAGTCTTTACATAATGACCATTAAGTAAAGACTGTTATGACAGAATTTTGGTTATAAGTCATTGCAGTCATTAAGCGGATCACTATGTGATCTAACTTGATTTTATAAAAAAAAAATATACGACTCGTCCTCAAAATTACAACTGCTTCCTCCTCCCCCCCCCCCCTGGTTACATGATTGCATTTTGGGTGTTTGGCAGCTGACTCATTTATGGCTAGTGCAGCATGTTGCAGTCATGTGACTATTTTTGCAACTTTTTAATTCTTTTTCAGCAGATTTGCTTAATGACCGCAGGTTCACTTAATAACCATGTGTTTGACTTAATGACCATAGTATTTGCTTTATGACCACGATAAAAACAGTCATCGAATCAAGTTAGATCACATAGTGATCTGCTTAATGACTACAATGTCTTATAATCAAAATTCTGAGACCAGTTGTGGTTGAGGACTATCTATACACAATGGCAATAGCAATAGCACTTAGACTTATATACTGCTTCATAGTGCTTTACAGCCCTCTTTAGGTGATTTACAATGTCAGCATATTGTCCCCAACAATCTGGCTCATTTTACCAACCTCGGAATGATGAAAAGCTGAGTGAACCTTGAGCCCATCAGGATCGAACTGCTGGCAGTAGGCAGAGTCAGCCTGCAATATTGCACTCTAACCACCGCGCCACCAGGGCATGGTGAAGAGGAAAACAGAACTTTCTTTCATTTGGAGAACTGCAAATGACATGATCCTCTGTTCTACCTTTAAACGTTTTTAAAAAACAATTTGTTTACTTGCTCATTCCCGTCTCACGTTTGACCAAAATCGAAGAACAGATTAAGATAATGCCATTTTTGCATCTAAAGTATGTAATATTTTTATGTTAAGCATCTTTATCAATTCTGAGATGAGCTATACAGATAACTTGAACCCTCTGCTGGAATATCCCTCCATTGCCTTTTAACAAGGGACTATCATTTTCCTTCAAAGTCAAGATAGCTCAAGAATGTATAAAGTACGTAGAGGTTTAACATCCTATATTTTATTAGACTTTCCTGTTTTTACTGATCAAGATTTCAGGCAAAAATATGTGAGGAATGTAGGCTGCTTTCTACCAAGCTGGCTTGATAAGGTGGTTTTTTTTCCCCTCAGAAACTCTTTTTTGGCTATACTTTGGCCTGTACAGTATAAAGCAAATGCTTTTTATTTGCATCCAACTTAAATTGTAATAGCTCTCCATACCTTCCTTTGTTCTAGTGTAAAACACCCAACTACAGTTAAGTCTTTTGTTGTAAGAGACCCATTGAGCAATATCTCTTGTAGTACTGCTGTGAGCAGCAGTACTCCAGGTGTGGTCATAACCATGGATTTATATTGTATTGCAAGTTGTTTTGCTTTTATTCTATTCCTAATAATTTGTAGCATTTGCCTTACAAGAATCATGCATCAAAACAGTGTTTCTCAACCCTAGCAACTTTAACATCTGTGAACTTCAACTCCCACAATTTTGAGAGTTGAAGTTCACAAATCTTAAATTTGTCAAGATTGAGAAACATTAGACTAGAGGAACATTTAACCTCCAATTATCCAATATCCTTTTCTGATTGCTCAGAGCCTACCCAGATGCCATTTATTTAAATCTATATGAGAAACCTGAGTTTGTTGATACTCTCCAGTTTCCTTTTGCCATTTTAAGGTTCGTTTATCCCGTCTGGAGAGGATTTTTTTTTTTTTTGCCTTTATTACTTTGAAAAGACTTTCAGACAGTCTGTAAAGCCTTGGTGACAGGGTTGTTTTTCTCCACTATTAAGCTGCTAGGATACAAAGTCACCGTCCTTGAGCTGGCAGAGAAACTGTATTAATTTGAAAATTATGGTAACTTGATCCATATTCTGCCTCTGTTGTTTCTGTTCATGGTCATATGACCTTGCCTCTGGTATAACGTGGCAAAACATCACAGATTTTACACATTTTAAGACTATGGGCAGTCCTCGACTTATAAACATTCGTTTAGTGACTGTTGGAAGTTACAACAGCACTAAAAAAGTGACTTATGACTGGCTTCCACACTTAAAACTGTTGCAGCAATCACATCACCGTGTGATCAAAATTTGGGCACTTGGCAATCAGCGTGGCATTGTATTTACCAAAGCGGTTGCAGCCTCCCGGATCATATAATCACCATTTGTAACCTTCCCAACCGGCTTTTGACAAGCAAAGTCAGTGGGAGAAGCCAGATTCGCTAAACAAACACACAATTCACAATTGCAGTGATTTGCTTAACAACTAGCAAAAAGGGTCATAAAATGAGGTGCAACTTTCTTAACAACTGCCTGGCTTAGCAATGGAAATTTTGGGCTTACTTGTGATTGTAAGAACTCCCTGTACTTTTGGATGCTCCTTGTGATAAGAGGGAAGGAGTACTTTAGGAGCAGCTAAGAGTAACTTAAACTTGCTTTAGGTGTGCTGCGGCGTTCATGGAATCAACAGAAACAAGATGTAGGACAAATTTGTGCAATGCATAGTTAGTTGTTAGTGAGGAAAATAACCCATCATATCTCATGATTTGTGAAGCTTGTTCAGGTACCTTTGATGAGGTCTTTTTCTTGAAAGTTTGAATTTACATGCTGGGTTGACCTCTTAAAAAAAGAATCTAGAAAAACATCTGCAGAAATTGTATTGGGTTACTTCTAGGAAGGCCCAATCTTTCTATATGTTTACTTCTTTATTTCATTATATTTTCCAGAATGTACCTGTAGTGGTCTTTACATCAACCAGCCTACAATATCTTGTTCTTTCAAAAAAGAAGAATTACATTGGATAGCCCTAATTCTCATAATTGCTAAATCTAAGAACTAATTGCATATTTTCATTAATAGTTCCTTGTTGAAATGAGTTTGAGTAGCAATGGAACTGGGTTTCTATCAAAATGAACGGCATGTTATTTTCTTAAATGTCCTGGAGAAAAATCTCTCGATTTTCAAGAGATTTATTTCTGAAACCAATAAGAGTGAAGATACATGGGGAAAATAAAGATATGTGATTGCTGCCTTGCTTTGTGAAAGCAGAGAGAAACCTAGTGCTGCTATTTGTACCTCATGTCCAAACTTCCCATTTTTCTACTCTTTTCATGCAGAGTAAATGTTTCCATTGCATTTCGGAGAAGCATGACTATCTCAGTATTGTCCGCCATGATAAGAACTGTACAGGTAGTCCTTGATTTACAACCACAACAGGGAATGGAATAGTCATCATTAAGTGGTGCAGTTATTAAGTGAGGCATCGCGTGACCACACCCAATTTTATGACCTTTTTCGCCATGGTGGTTATGACTATGACTTACGATCTCCTGCTGGCTTTCCCATTGACTCTGCTTCTTGGAAGCCCCCTGGGGAGGTCATAAATGGGGATCACAAGACTGTGCGATGCTTCAATGGCCATAAGTACGAGCTGGTTGCCAAGTGCTTGGATCACAATCATGTAACTGTGATGGTGTGAGGAGTGAGCGGCTTTTTTCAGCACCATTGTAACTTTGAATGGTCACTAAGTAAATGGTTGTTAAGTGAGGAATACCTGTATGGCTTAAATCCATCCTGGTCTGTTGATAATGCTTCAGAAAGGCTTTGTTTAATTCAAGTTTACTTGGCTCAAACATGACATGTTTTTCTTTTTCTTTTAATCTGTTCTCATTCTATCTGATGAAAGTTCTAAATGTTCCTTCAATGGGAAATAGATTTTCAGATTAATTGTCCTGAGTGGAGTATCATACTCGTTCTCTTTTTTTATTATTATTTTTGGTCACAGGATGAATTTTAATATCTTTTCTTTCAATGCTCAGTCTGGAACTTCTGGATTATTACACATCAGTTAAATCCCAATGTAATATAGCAGGAGGTAACACCTCTCTTTATGTTGTTTCAATACTTTTGCTACTATCCCAGCTAAAATTTTGCTCATCAGGAATTATTGCACAGAATTGGAAGGGACTTTGGAGGTCTTCTAGTCCAATCCCAAAGCAGGTTTCCTCATACCACCCCAGACAAATGGCTGTCCAACCTTGATTAGAACCTGCAGTGATGGATCACCATGACTCTAGAGCAGTGGCCATCAACCTGTGCTCTGCGGAACCCTAGGGGCCCACGAGGTCATCACAGGGGGTCCACGTAGGCTTGAAGAAAAGTTATGATTTAAATCTTGAGTTAAATCTTGGTGGGTCCGTGGCCATGGTCTGTGGCTGCAAAAGGTATTTAAAGGGGCTCCATGGTGAAAAGGTTGAGAATCACTGAGATATACTGTTCCATTGCTTCCATTCAATTTCTCTTCCCATATATTTGATGGAGAATTTTGAAAGCTCATTACAAAGCCCTAGTTTTGAGAACCGGAATACATCTAAGAATTTGCACTCAAACCTGTGCAGCTTTATTTCTTCATTTTAGTAGTGATGATTGAGATGCTGTGGTCAGCACCGTGCCAGATGATATACGGTACAAAGATTGCATTCCCGCCGTGCATTTAACCAGGTCTACTAAAGACCTGATGGCTGCATTTGGACATTAAGCTCATTTTAACCTTGGTTTGCTCTTTCACAACTTGGTGCCTTATGCAAACCCATCTTATCTGATGGTTCATTGTAATCCATAAACCCAGAAGAAAAAGGGTTAATTCAGTAACCAGGTTAAGCAAATTGGCAAACAAACCTCTGAAAAGGATGCTAAAGAAAAGATACATCCCACTGCTTCATCTCTGGTTTTGCATAAATTAGCTGCTAGCTGATAAGATTGGCAAGGTTTAAGAGGGAAAGTGCCTGGAACAAGAAGAAAACAGGTCATAAATTAAAGAATAGGCAGGAAATATTTATTTATTTATTGCTGTACATAGCACAACTTCACCATAGATGAAAGATGCTAATTTGGGACGGAAACTCCATTGTTAAGTGACATCGTCATAAGTCAAAAAAACATGTGACTGCTCTACTTAGTGATGACAGTTGCCATCATTAAGCAAGGACTGCATGGGTTTTCTATTATAGACCTCATGAGAAAATAAGCATGAGTACCCACTTGTAACTACCACTCATTCAGCACAGAACAAGTGTCATTAAACAAGGACCACCTCCTTTATTGCTTTGTTGATTTGAGGAGGAGGATATTGCTGGGAATGCCTTTCTCTTTGTACCCACATACCTCTTTTTTTGCCCCCACATACCTCCTCCTTGCACTCCTGTGCAAAGTACAGTATAGGTAGTTATTAATTGTAACAGGCAAGATACTATATCCATTGTATCTGTTAGTTATAGCTCCATTCTCTTTAGCTTGCTTTTTTGTGAATTATTTAATAAGTCAGACACACAGTAAGGTTAAATTAAAGCCAGTATTTTTCTCTGTTTGTCTTTTTCTTGTGTCTTTTAGTTGCCATCCTTAGACCAAAAAGCACTTGCTACTCTGCAATGCCTTGGTTGGTATCCCCAAATGTTACAGTTGCTTTAAAGGCCATGGAAATTAGAAAAGGCTAAGCTGGCTCTCTTTGCAGCACAAGAGGAAAGTTGTGCATTCCTCCAAGAGGCAACCTTTCCTCCCATTTGTTTTTCCAGTAGAGCAGGTGTCAATTCATATATTGTGCAGGTGATGGCAGGCATGTGCTATTTCAGGCCTATATTCAACAGAACTCATAGGCAATGCTCACGAAGCTTTGTTGCTATGCTACAGCAGTGACAATAGGGTCCAGGTTGCATTCTTGTGTTAATCCACTTAAAGTATTCATCCAATAAAGAAACAAAGCAAATAAAAAACAGTTGCAAATGTGTTTACTGTCAACACCTTTCTGAGTTAAAATTAATTCTTCATTGGGGATATTTGTTTCAGAGACAGCCCTACTGCAGCATCCATTATTTTACATAATACCTGCTTTTTATTTATTTCTTATGTGACTGGCTTATGAGAAGATTTCATACATTTCCTAAATTAGTTTGCATCTTTGCATCTCAGCTCAACTGCAAGACAAAGTAAGTTTAGTGTCAAACGTAGCACTAAAAATCTGAGGTCAAAGCCATACATCTAGAAGTGAAGCAGTATTTTGTTTGCCAGTGCTTGAATGAGAAAAATGAGTGTTAATATTGTCCAAACAATGGCAGGTCTAATAGCATGAAGGAAATTAGTAAAACATGCGGCAAATTTAGAAAGGCCCAACATGGCATAAGCTGTGGTGAGCACTTGTCAGGTACAAGAGGTCACCTAAAGTTGTAAATAGAAGTTGTGTGATGAAGACTTGATTTTAATGTTGAGTTTTCTTTACCAAGTTTTAGTAGGGTGATTGACACCATAAAGGTTAGGCAGATTCTGATACCATCCCAACCAAAATACTTCATCTGAATGAAGAGAGGGGAGCTATGTGTCTTTCTGTTGTTACCTATTCATTGTATCTGTTCTAATTTGTGTATGTGTGTGGTTTTGCTTTTTGTTTTCCCTGGGCAGACCTTACTCTCTGAATTAGGTGCTTGACTGAAGCTGATAGAGAATGGAAACATTTCCTTGGCAATGTCTCTGGGAAAACTCCTCCGTCGTGCCTCTTCCAAAGCATCTGATCTCCTGACCTTAAATGCCAGCAGCAGCTGTGGTGGTTCGTCTTCCATCTTGGATGGAGAGATTATCTATTCCAAGAACAATGTTTGTGTCCACCCCCCTGAGATGCTGCAAGGTGTTGTGGAACATCATCCAGGTGAGGACGGCTAGCAAACATCAAGAAGTCTCTTTAGGACTATGTGTGTAGCAGAATCTCTGAAGCCCTCTTCAGGCATCTAATGCTTGTAAGTGTAGAGGTAACTGGAGCATGCATTTCAGTTCTGCCCTGCTCCTCTCTGACTTCTCTTTGTTATCAGCAACATTCAAGACGGGTGTTAATGTATAAGACTAAATACAGTTGCCATTCTCTTGGGGATTGGAGTTCTGTACCTAGGTCAGTAGGGTTGCAACCAGTGGTTGGATTCAGCCAGTTCACACCAGTTCGGCAGAACCGGTACTAATTTTTTGTTGCCCAGGCCCAGAATGGACTTCCGGAAGCAGCACCCACGCAGAGAACCGGTTGTTCACATATTTGAATCCCACCTCCTTTTCAAGCCTTCCCTGTCAACGTGGACCATTAGGAATGAACTGTAACGTCCCTCCCCTCCATACTTACTTAAAATGCTTGAAGAGAGCTTCAGCTATTTACTTAACTTTCCCTTACTACCTATTTCATCTCTCGCCCTGTATACCTCCAGCTGGTATTGCCTTGTTTATGGATCCAGGGGGAGTGGCTAAATCTTGCCAGCAAGATAGTGTGTCTCAGCTATTCCTTGTCTGACTTTCCTAGTTCAGTGTAAAATATTTCCTTTCCTTTGTGTTTTTCTAGCTTGAGTATGAGGTGGCATATGCTATATTAGAACTTCTAAAACAGGAACCTCATTTTAGGATTAAAGTATATTAAGAAGATCCAGAATTAGATTTTTGTAATGTTTGTTTTGCTGTCATAAGCTTTAACACAAAGAAGAATCTTTTCAGCCAACAAGCATCATTATATGATTTTGCAAATATCAGAAAAATACAAATGAATTTTTTATTTATTTTTATTCATTTATATATCATATTTACGAACCAACCATGTCCCTCACAGAAGGACTCTGGATGGTGTACAATAAAATGTATACCTGTATAATACCCATTCTGCTGTTCACTTTGCAATATTATGCAAACTGAAGGGGAGAAAAACAAAACATTATTTTTATAATTAAAAAAAATACATTTAATTAAATGTTTTTAATTAAGTAAAAAAGTAAGGCAGGACTTGAACTCACAGTCTCTTGTATTCTAACCCAGTGCATTTATGGCATTTAGTATTCACCCAATTTGTTTCCAGGTCAGTGGCTGGTTTATAGCAGGCATATAAATTCAGAGCATGATGACTATTCCTATTGCATACAGTTAATGACGCTGTGCCTACAGCAGTAGAAGCCTCTACTATAATGACTAATTTGATTTATCAAAAGTCTTGTATTAGTAAAAATGTAAGTTAATGTTTTATATTGGTTCCCCAATCACTTGTGTGTAGAACCTAGGTAGAATTTGAAACAAATTCATATTTTCATATATTCTTTTGAATATGACATACAAGTAGTTCTCGAGTTACGAGTTGGTTGAGCTTAGTGACGGTTAGAAGCTATGATGGCACTGAATGAAAGGACTTGTGAACAGTCCTCAAAGTATTTATTTATTTGATTGATTGATTGATTTCTATAGCCACCCATCTCAACAAAGTTCTGGCTACTGCAATGCTCCTGTGAACAAAATTCAGACACTTGGCAGCCAGCTCACACCTGTGACCGATTGTAGCATCCTGCACAGGATCATCATTAGTGACCTTCTTTGCCAGCTTCATACAAGCAAAATTAATAGAAAAGCCAGCAGAGAAGGTTGCAAATCAGTTGGATAAGTCTTCCCACAGCCTCGTTGCCCTGAGCGTGTGCATATACACCCCACATCCTCTTTTCCTGGCCTTGCTGCTGTCGCCCACATGCATCCCTGCCATCTTTCCCCGCTTCCCTGCATCCACACATATCCACCCCACATCCTCTTTGCCCAGCTTTCTATATTTGCACACCTGCACATACCCTGCACCTTCTTTCCCTGGCCTACCTACTCTCACACACATGTACCCCACATCTCCTTCCCCCAGCTTCCCTGTGCTTGCACAGACACACATTGTGGCCTTTTCCCCTAGTCTCCCTGTGCTTGCACATATGCATGTACCTCACCCCCTCTTTCCCAGGCCTCCCTTTGCCTTCTTTCCCTGCCTTCCTGAGTTCATGGCGCACTGCATCAGCCCACAACATGAGCATGAACTGTGCCAGACCGCCCAGGGCCTCTCTCCCTTGTGGCAACCTCCACTCCCATGGAAGCCCTGTGCTCCTGACTGGGGACACCCTCCACTTCCTGATTAATGACCCATATGTCTTGGGACAAGTTGGATTGCCTGGATTCTCATTGCTAAGTGATACAATCACATGACTGTTGCATTTTATGACCATATCACTTAGCAGCGGCAATCCTGGTCCCAATTGCCATTGTAATTTGAGGACTCTCTGTGTTTCTTTTGTTTGGATTTTGATTACCTTTATAGCACTTGGCTTAGTTTCAGAGAAATGCAGGCTGCTTTTTGTGTTCAGAGGCCATTCTTTTATTATTATTAATAATAATCAGTTTCTGAGTGTTGCAAGACAGGACGTCAACAGAAGCTGACATTTTGGCCTTCTCTGGCATAGGCAGCTACAAAGTGGGCAAGTGATGAAACTTGCATTGCAATTCAGATTGCCTTTGACAGCTCATCAAGGAAGACCAGACCAAAAAAATCAATAATTATATAGGTCAGGGGTATTTTTATTGTAACAGCTCTAATAACAGGAGTTTGCAGATCAGAATGTGCTCCCCCTCCTTCTCTTTCTGTGAACTAAAGAGGGGCTGGTTTTCTCCGGTTATTTCCTTGGCCTGGGCTCAAGCCCTGCTTATCTGGCTGTTGCCTTGGTAGCAGGTCTCTCTACTGGCCATTCTCTGTGCTCTCTATAGACTTTTGTATCCTTGCAAGTGAAATGATGACATAAATATGAAAGGGGCAGAGGTTGGATCCTAACAGCAGAGTCCACATTTCACTTTGAAGTCATTGTGGTTAAGTGCCTAAACTTTTGGGATAGATGGCATTTTAAGAAAAACATTAGGGTGTATGGCAGCTTAATAACATTTATTTTAATTCTTACTTTCTTTTTAAAAATCCCAAAAAAGAATATTACAGGTAATCCTCAACTTACAACCACAACTGAGCCCGAAATTTCTGTTGCTAAGCAAGACATTTGTTAAGTGAGTTTTGCCCCATTTTACAACCTTTCTTGCCACAGTTGTTAAGTGGATTTGGGTTCCCCATTGACATTGCTTGTCAGAAGGTCGCAAAAGGTGATCACATGACCCCAGGACACTGCAATTGTTATAAATACGAGTCGGTTGACAGGCATCTGAATTTTGATCACATGATCATGGGGATGCTGCAATGGTCATAAGTGTGAAAAACCATCATAGGTCACTTTTTTCAGGGTTGTTGTAACTTGGAACGGTCACAAAATAAATGCTTGTAAGTCTATTTATCAGAAAGAAAACTGAAAGATAGTATGGATATTTTAATAAGAAAATTGGAAGCAAGAAATTATTTTATATTTCCCAGATATTTTGTGTACAGGGGATTTCAAGGAAAAGACTCTCAACCTCTGTGGAGCAATAGGTCAGCACTCGGCATGAGAATGAGGGAGTCTTCAGAAATGAAACAGTTAGGAAATGGGGTGGAACAGTTCCATTGCAGCCATTGCAGCCATTAGAACAGCTTGGGAAAGCATGCAGTGTCATCCTTATTCACCACAATATCAGCTACTTTCATTGATTTTAACAAGACTGCTGTGATTTTTCATCTTACAGAAGAAACGTGTCCCTTGTTTTTGACAAGGCTAATTTTGCAGCTAATGAACAGATAGGGAAAAAAATCGATAAAAATTCTAGCGATATGTATACAGGAGTTGTGAATGTATGCATGGTATTTGCTTCCTAAATACCTAGGTTGCACTTGACCGCAAAGGAGTTGCTCAAAGTAGCCAACAGCATAAAAAAAAGCATTAAGATTAAAAGAATAAAGAAAAGATGTGTACAACAATTTAAAGCAACAGCAGAAACAACAGTAGAAAGAATCAAGACTAATAACCTCATACCGAACTCCAACTGGGTTGTTCTGTGTGTTTATTTGGATAATAGGAAGCACATCATGAGGAATGAGTCAGTTAAGGTAGCATTGAGAAGAGGCCAGTCACTTGCTAGAAATTAAAGGAATAGCTGTGTTTCCACATCGTGGGAAGTCCAGAAAGCTGAGGGTTGGCTATAAGTCTAAGTCCCTGTCTTCTTTTGCAGGCTACTTGTGCTTGTACATGGAGAAGGATGAGCTGCTTGGAACCACGCTTATCCTGGCCTGGGTCCCCAACTCCCGTATTCAGAGGCAGGATGAAGAAGCTCTCCGTTACATCACGCCCGAGAGCTCCCCTGTCCGCAAGGCTCCCCGCAAGCGCTTGGCTGTGTGAGTCCCAAAACCGTAGGGATACGTCCGAAGAAGACAACTTGTCTTCGTTCGACTCTGGGGTTTCCTACACCTCCTGTAAAACTGACACAGTGTCGACCACTCCCTACACCGAGTACAGTCGGGGGGAAGTCTTCTTCCCCTGTTTAACAGGGTGTCGACAAGTCGGTGTACGTTGTAGGTGTCGAGGCTTCAGCCTGCTCACAGTGACTCAGGAATTTTATCGACAATCAGTTCTCAGGATGAACAGAACCGATTAGAGGAGTCCGTAGAGGAAGGGCTGGAGAGCCATTTGGAGACAGGAGAAGATGAAGGCTCTTTGGAGTTGTCTGCCGATGATGTTAGCAAAGATAGCACGTTTGACTCGGATTCAGATGCCTTCTCTTCTCCATTCTGCCTCTCACCCATAAGCGAAGCACTTGTGGAAAACGTTAGCTCTATGTTCCTGGTTAATGAAAACCGGTGAGTTGATGTTCCTGTGCTAATTGAACAAAGTCCAGTTCAAAACAAAATGGGCAACACCCATAAATGTAGTCACCCAATTCTAGAATCATCTGCTCTCTGTTATTAGCAGGGATGGCTCAGCGGTTAAAGACATTGAGCTTGTTGGCTGGAAAGCTGACAGCCCAGGTTCAAGACTGAGCACCACGCAATAGGGTGAGCTCCCGTCCCTGCCCCACCTAGCTCTTGCCCACCTAGCAGTTTGAAAGCATGCAAATGTGAGTAGATTGGGCACCACTTTGGTAGGAAAGTAGCGGCATTTCATGCGCCTTTGACATATAGCCATGCTGGCCACATGACTATAGAAAATGTCTTTGGACAATGCTGGCTACCTTAGAATCAGACATGACTGAACAGGGGAAAATTTTACCTCATGTTCAGAGAGGCATTAACATTAGCTTTCATTAGAGCAAATAGAGTGTGTTTACTCAGATGTAAATTCTATTGAGCTCATTAAAATTTACTCCATGAAAGGATTATAAGATTGTCGTGGAAATCTGTCTTAAGAATTCTACAGAGACATCAAAGCACTGAATCAATTTGTCATTCAACTTAGTGATTCCTTTAATGCAGTAGATAGAAGATCAAATACTGTCATTTGTGCTGTCAATTTATTTGTTTTGAAATGCCCATTTCAGTGAACATATAGTTCCAGATATTGGCCATACTTCTTGTCTGAAGATGCTCTGCTTATTATTTAAATATGTGTTTTTCATACATTTTCATAGCAAATATACCTAACTGGTAAAAAAGCTATTTAGAAGAGCTATAAAGACTTTTGGCAAGGGAAAGTGAGACCTTCTTGCCTCATCATGCTTGCCATCTTTTTATCTTTCTCCTTTAATGTGAGAATTGTTGAGTGTGAAGTGGCATACAAATTTAATAAATTGTTATTATTTACACAAAAATGTGAAATCACAGCTGCCAGTTCTTTAGCTGGTGTAGGCATCAAGTTCTTCCTAAGAACCTAGAATGTTGTAATATATCAGTGTTGGTATATCTGTGGATTTTTGCATTGTGGCCTTCTGTAATTGACAGATAGAATTTTAATTAATGCACAGATTTTCTACGTGCTGTCCAAGATCTTTTGGTATGGCACCATGTATGCCAATAATTGGGACTATCAAGCTGGTTTTTGCCATAATCTTTCCATTTCGGTTTTCAGGGCTTGATACTTTCTGATCTTCTCCAATTCTTTATTTTCTTGTCTATTTCCTGCTATTGCCATATCAATTATCCATACTTCCTTCTTTTCAACTACAGTTAAATCTGGTGTGTTATGAGCAAAGTCCTTATGTTTGGAAATTCCAAGCAGTTTTAACCTACTCATTTTCAGCTATTTTTTCAACTCCATGTTCCCACCAATTTTTCATTATTGGCACATGATAATTTTTACAGATGTTCCAGTGAAGCATTTTGGTGACTGTTATGTCATTGTTTGTAGTCAGTTTGTGTGATCTTTTTGCATGAACTGAGCATATGATCTATTGTTTCTTCTGCCTCTTTGCACAATTTGCACTTTGAATCATTTGACGATTTTTCAATTCTGACCTTGATTGCATTAGTTTGAATAACTTGCTTTTCAGCAGCCAAAATCAACCCTTCAGTTTCTTTTTCAGTGTTCCAGTTGTAAGCTATTGATCCACCTTCCCCTTGATTTTTTGTAGAAATTAACAATGTACAGAGAGTCCTCAATTTGTGACTGATTGTTTAATGACTGTTTGAAAGTACAGTTGCCTTGGAAAGGGCGCTTTATGGCCCATAAAGCACTTCAGGTTGTTGTAAAAAGTTGAGCTGCCCCTCCCATCACGTGATTGTGATCTGGTTGCTTGGCAACCTGTCCACGCTTAAGAAGCAGTGATCTTCCCCAGAAACTCATGGAGAATCCGGTAGAGAAAATTGTAAGCTGCTGCTATCTGTCAAAGAGCTGAGATTCCCTCCTGACAGGCACCTTTTTCAAAGCAAAATGGCTCCCTGTCAAAAGGGAATCTCAACTGTGTGTGGAGCTGTGATTCGCCGCTCCCCCATCCCACAAGCTGCCATTTGAGGGTGAAAGGCCTGCCTACAGAAGACAAGGGGACTTCTCCAGCAGGTTTCAGAAAGGAAAAACTGAACCCATTTCTGCAGCCCCCTCATGCATGGAAAGGACAGGAATTCTGAAGGGCTTCAAATCCTGAAGATCCCAGCTCTGTTCCTGCAGCCTGCCAGAGTAGTTCTCTTCCCCACATTGAGGGGAGACAAACTCCTCTGGTGGCTCCAGAAATAAAGTTCAAATCTTTGGGATCAGAGCTTCATTTCACCAGTCCACTGCAGGTGTTCCCTTCTGTGCATGGAGTTGAGGGGAAATCCTGCAGTGGGCTACAGAAAAGAAGCTTGGATCCTGAAGATTGGAGCTTCATTTCTGTACCCAGCCATAGACGGTCCCTTGTGGGGAAGTTCCTTATGTGGTTGCATTTCTTATTAATCACATTTTTTAACTTATCTGTGCTTGATATTATCCAGTTGTAAAATGCTCAAATACTTGTAGGCTTCATCTTAATAGTTTGGCCATTTGGCATTTCAATTCTATTACTGTTCATGATTTTACCCCAATTTATTGCTAGTGTAGCACATTTCTCTAGCCCAAATTCCATTGCTATACCTAAAAATCCTTATATTTGTCAGTGACTGGATTTCGGATTTTCCATAAAGCTTCATATTATCCGATATATAGCCAATGTGAGATTCTGTTAGCATTTTTTGCTGTTTGGTAGCCAAGATTTGTTTTCTTTAAAAACATTGAAAGCAGGAACATAGTAATGACAAATAATAAGGGTGATAATAAGTAACCCTGAAAGATGCCGTTCCTAATGTTGAGAATCCCACTTTTTTCATTTCCAATCCCCAATTAGTCTTCCATTGCTTCATTATTTTTTCTATAAGCATTCCAATGTTTTTACTGATACTAATTGTTTCCAAATATTTGATGGTCCATCTATGTGGTAATGAATCAAATGCCTTTTTATAAGCAAACCAGACCATTGGGTTTAACAAAAAAAAACGGAAAACGTTAAGAAGTTTTGGTAAAATAGTTAGTCTTTCATATAGACATACTGAAACAAAAAACATATTGACTAATGGGGTAGTGGTGCAACAAAGGATTCGTGAAACTACATTTTTAACTTTTTAATTATTTTGAACAGATTTTTTCTTTTCTTTCACTAGGAAACAAGGTGACGAAAAGGAAATATTTCCTTCTGTTCCACTGGAAGGATGTTATGTTATTTTTTTCCTAAATAATCTAATAAATAATCTAAACTGTAGTAAATAAAAGCAGTACTGTAGTAATATTACTTGCTATTATGCCTTTGAGTAAAGTAAACATTGTAGGCTAGTATGTTATTGGCCTAGAGTTTCCTGGTGTTTTCCCTTTCATTGGGTCTTAAGTTATTATGGTTATTATTATTATTGCACAGTCAGCCAGGTATTCAGACTGGATTTGGCATTTTCAACCACCTACTGAGTCCTTCCTAAGGACCTGGGATAAGCAGATGTTGCTGTTTGATGGTGTTAAGGGTATTGTTGCAGATTGTACAGCAAGCTGCCTTTTGTGATTGACTAATGTTGATTTTGTCAATGGTGATAGTGTTCAAGTGATGTTCCAGTTGTTTAGGGACTGTACCCAAGGCATTTTTTGGCACTATCTTTGCTTTCTTTTGCCACAGTTGTTCTATCTGCAGGTCTTGATATTTTGTGATTTTTCCCCCCAGTGTTTTTTCTTCTCTTCTGCTGTCTTCAGGTATGCCATGTCCACTATCCAGACTTTTTTGTCTTTGTTATCAACAATTGTTAAGTCTGGAGTATATGGGATAGGTGCTTATCTGTTAAATTCAAAAGTCCCAGACCATTTTAGCTTCTTCATTTTCTATTTCTTTTTATATTTTATGGTGGTATTATTATTATTATTATTATTATTATTATTATTATTATTATTATTATTATTTAGTAGTATTAGTATTATCATCTTTACATGGAGAATAATTTCTATATGGCTGTCTGGATTCCTTTGTAATTATAAGCAACTATTATTTCAGGTTGGAGAAATTTTGGTTCTGTGGTACAACATAATTCTTATTTTTATGAAAAAGATATAACCATTATATTTCACCACCTGCATGTTTTTAATGAGTTACATTCATTATGCTGTTACCTGTGTAACTTTAAAAAGAGTTGTACTGTATGACTTTGGCTCATGAAGCATTTTGCCTCTTCTGCGGGCCTTCTTGTTTCTTCCCTTTGTGTTGCATTTTGTAACTTCTTGTCTAATCAAGAATTTTGAAGATCGCTATTATTTGCACACCGTTCTGAACTATTTTGATTATATAAATACTACCCAACTATGTAGTCTAGACAGCCAGTTTTATAAAAATGACTTAGCTGATTTCTCTCTGCTTTCCTCTAGAGCTACAGTGCCGTGGCTTGGCATATTATTGTTTCAATGCTGTGATCTCCTTCTAATATAATTTGCCTGGGGTGAACTGAGCATCTGCTGTTCTAGGGTGAAAATGTATATTTTATTTGTAGAATGTGACTGAAGCCACAATGCTCCAATTTAGTGCCAGGTCATACATTTGCCTGTTTGTGAATTTATTCACGTTCGGTGTAAGAGGCGAGTGCCCTCATGCGGCCTACCAGTTATATTGCAAAATGGATAATTGGAAATGGGGTTTTTGACACAGGCTATAGTTTTTTCCCCAAAGCAGTTGTTCTAAGACCTTCCTGATATTTGTTTGGCAGCAGATTGCCTTAGTTTATATGATAATAGTCTTTGAAATGCCAAGGGAGAATATAAAGCTTGCTTATTTGAAAAGAATGAAAATCCATATTAAACTAAGAATGTAGTTGATTAACAGCCCATATAGATAATTCCCACAATCTAAGACTATAACCTAGACTAGGCGTGACTTGGATGCTATCTTCTTTCCATCCTATCATCCATTTTCTCCAAGTTTTTTTTTTACCAAATAAGTACTTTTGATTGTCTTAAAAACGTATACAGGTAGTCCTCGACTTACAGTTCGTTTAGGGTTACAGTGCCACTGAATAAAGTGAGTTATGACCATTTTTTCAGTTACACTTTTTGCAACATCCCCATGATCATGTGAACAAAATTCAGATGCTTGGTAGCTGGTTCATATTTATGAGCATTGCTGAGTCCCGGGGTCATGTGATCACCTTTTGCGACCTTCTCACAAGCAAAGTTGATGGAGAAACCAGATTCACTTAACAACCAGGTTACTAACTTATCAACTGCAGTGATTCAGTTAACAACTGTGGCAAGAAAGGTTGTAAAATGGGGCAAAACTCACTTAACAAATGTTTCACTTAACAACAGAAATTTAGGGCTTAATTGTAGTTGTAAGTCGAAGACTACCTGTATACTATTTTTGAACTTCAGTTGGGTGAATAAAGAAAGATGTTGGTGTGGTGGTGATGGTGGTTGGACTGGAACTAGGGAATACCCATATCCTAATCCACATTCAAAGCTGGAAGCTCACTTGGTGACTAGCTGATGGGCCCAGTCACTCTCTCAGCCCATCCTATCCCCCAGGATTAAATTGTTGTCAGGGGAAAAACAGAAAAATGTGCTTTATAGGTTGCTTGAGCTTATGAACGAAAGATGGACTATGAAAGATGGAATGTTATTTAATACTGTGTGGTATATTTCTCATGGCCAACATGGCTGTTTTGGCTCTTTTGAAAAGAATGAAAAACAATTACCATGCTCCCTAATAGGTGAGTTTTAAGGAAAAAAATATTGGGAAGTAGCATTGAATAGATGAAGTCTTGTTAATTAGGGGGGTGATTTTTCCTGTGCTTCTGCTGAACATTCAAACTGGCTGAAGATGGTAAAAAGATTTGTGTTGGAACAGACTAAAGGCCGACTAATATTCTTTGTAATGTAAGACTTTTTTTAAAAAAAAAATCCCTATAAAGATGAATGAGCTAGATCAGTGATGGCGACGCCCACCAAGTGGGCCATGCCCACCTGGCACCCAGCAATAAATAAGTGGGTTTTGGGTTGCAGTTTGGGCACTCGGTCTCTAAAAGGTTCACCACACCCACCAGGCAGCCGATGATGCATAAGTGGGTTTTGGGTAGCAGTTTGGGCACTCGGTCTCTAAAAGGTTCGCCATCACTGCCTTAGACTGTTGGGGGGCCGGACTATAGTTTGAAAAAAATTAATGATTATAGAACAATGTAAAATCAAGTATAAAATGAAAAAATGAAAGAAGAAAATGAATTGGTTAATTATTGAATGAGTTTTTCAGTAAAGGAAATATACAACATTTCCAGTGAATCCACACGTTTTGTTTGGGAATGCAACTACTGGTTTTTCCGCAAATAGTTTTTGAATTGTGGGAAGATGGCAGAAGTTTTCCTCCCTCACTTGTTTAATGAGTGTGTCCAATTTTACTTCAAATGCTTTCAAATGTGAATGCATATCATAGATGAGCTTCCCCTTTCCTTGAAGTTGCACACTGAAACTGTTGAGTAGCTCTGTTATATCTGTCAGAAAGGCAAGGTGCCATTTCCATTCAGCATTTCTTGCAGACGTCTCATGACTCAAACTAAGTAATATCAGCAATGCCAGAAGAGAGGGGGTTTGTGGAATGGAGAAGAGGAGGAGGAGGAGGAGGAGGAGGAGGAGGAGGAGGGCGGTTGTGGGTTCCTTGGTCCTCTCTGAGCTTCGTGGCTTTCTTGTAGATGTTTCATGACCCAAACTAGGTAACATCATTAGTTCATTTATTATCCCACTTTGGGTCCTGAAACAACTGCAAGAAAACCACCATCCTCAGAGACACACACACCCAAGGACCCTTCATTTTAATCCTAAACCAGAAATATTCTTGATTGGCATTCCGGACCGTCTCAGGGCAGATGAATCTGCTTGGCAGGACCTCATTCCTCTTTCCCATGGGACACATCCCAATGCCCCCATCCTTCCTCCACCCTTTCCTGGACCCTAAAGGCCAATGAAGTTTCTCTCAACCACCAGCACTGACACTTCCGGTTCCTCTGAGCTGCTCCACCACCTCCGGCTTTGCCTACCTCTCGGGGCTTCACCTGAACGTGGCACACACCCCGTTCATGGATCGGGATGCTCCTTCAAAGGCCGACTGTGTCCTCCCAGCGGCAGCAATGGTGGAGGCTGGGCTCGTGTCCCATAGCGCCTAGCGAGGGACCCGCCTCAGAAGAAGCAGCAGCAGTGGCGTCGTCATTACCAGACTTGGCTGCCCTAAGCAAGGCCGAGGCTGCAAGCAAGACCTAAACCTCTCAGCCCGGCCCTGAAGCAAAAACGCGAATAAGCAAGAGGAGGAGTGGAAGGGGCCATGGCCAAAGCGCGAGCGTGCCCTTGGTTGTGTGAGGGAGAAACTGGGAAAAAAATCTTCTTCCACCAGCTCGCCATCCCGCCATTGGCTGGGGCTCTTGCCACCATCCACCCACTCTCTGCTCGCAATTGTACGGCTTGCCTGGGAGGTTGAGGCGGGCTGGATAAAAAGACAGGTCGGGCCGCATGTTGCCTGCGGGCTGTAGTTCGAGGACCCCTGACTTACACCTAGTATTTACTAATTTAGGGAGCTTGAGATCATATTAAAAGTTCCCCTGTTGTAAGAACAAGTTATTACCTACTAAATAAGGCAGGTGCTGAGAAGTGTCATTGTTTATGCCTAATTTTCTTTAATTTTAAGATCAATAACTTAGTTTTTGTTTTGATATGCAGTAGCAGAATTTATTTTTCCCTCTCCGTAGAAGTTTGATTTGATTGTAATTTGTCCAGTTCCATTGGTTATTTATTCTTGAGGTGTTTGCCCAGCACAGCATTTGCATCATTCAGGTTCCAGATATATCTTGTTCATCTTGTCACTCCCACCATCCCAAACCCAGGTGCTCTCTTTCATGGAGATATATAATAATAATAATAATAATAATAATAATAATAATAATAATAATAATAATAATAATAATAATAAAGTTGGAAGGGACCTTGAAGGTCATCTAGTCCAACCCCCTGCTCAGGCAGGAAACCCTATACCATTTTGGACAAATGGCTGTCCAGTCTCTTCTTAAAAACTTCCAGTGTTGGAGCATTCACCGCTTCTGGAGGC
>NW_015386203.1:41250-82711 GCF_001527695.2 Protobothrops mucrosquamatus | reverse complement strand
TATTGTCTTACCACCTATTTGGTTAGTGCACTTTGTGTGGCACTCGCTATTAGAGGCTTCATTTTGCTTGACAGCAAGGTTGGTATTCTTGTCCACACACACATCTATGCTACATGCACTGGTAGCCCTATAATTTTTAGATTGCCGGGGACAGGGTTGTTCTGTATCAATTAACTCACTGTCCCCGCTGTTTAGTTTACATTTTCCTTCAGAAAATCTGTGAATTTATAGCTGAGTAACTCAGTCCCTTTCTTGGATGGATGCAAACCATCTCTTTTGTACATCTTTTCATTGGACCAGCTACAGACATCGTGACTAATATATCCAAAGCCTTCCCCTTTACACCACTCCTTTATGTTATATATCTCCCTCATCAGATATTTATTGTGATTTTTATTATCGCCTGTTCACCGCCCTGAGTCCCGTAAGGGAGATAGGGCGGTATACAAATCTAAATAAACATAAACATAAACATAAACATCAGTATTGGTTTATCTTGGCTCAAAGAGGAGTAAGAGTTGTTTCTTTGAGTGGTCCCCACATCTGTGTTTCTCTGTAGCGTCCTTAGAGTAGGCCAGTGCTCTACAAATAAACCTTAATTTGAGCTTGTCCCCTTTTCTCCTTTTGATTTTCAGCAAAATCAAGCCCTTTTGTGGTTGACCATGTTACTGGCACATTTCAAAGGGATTTCATGTCTAAAACGGTCAGCATCTCTTTGTTCAGCAGGGCCACCGTAATTGCACAGATATAAACCATAAAATAATCATTTCATTCTGGTTATAATCTTTTAATTTTATAAGCCAAGATGTTTTTTTCTGTTCACATACTCTTTTTTTTTCTTCACATGAGCCACAGTTAATTCAGAAAACTCATTCACCAAAACTTCTGGGTTACAGAACTCAAGATCTGTACCAAATTATGTTTGAAGATAAATTGTTCCAAAGCTAATAGTAATAATAGACTACCAAGTGCATGGAGAAAGTGCTGTTATGTATTTCCCTTTAAGTTGATTCTTCCTCCTTGTTATGGGTTTGATGGGAGGGGCCCCAGGGGTGAGTCTTTTTCTTTTATGGCCCCTTCCCCTACCACAGCTTGCCACCAGAGACAAAGTTGCCTTTGTTTGTGTTGATATTTCTGAAGGTGGTTAAGACTTGGCTGTTCTCAGGGCTTTTGTAAATGGAACATGAGAGATTAGTGAAAACTGCCCCATGTTAAGGTTGGAGTACACTAGATGGACATTAATGGGCTATGTTTTTTCTTTTTGATAAAATTTTTAATCTAATTATTTTATAGAGTGTTTAGTTGCATAGAATCTATGGATTGAAGTGGCATGTAAGCCCAATTTATTAAGCAGTCTGAAACTTTCAGTCTTTAAAATGGGAAACCAAACTTAATTGGAAGTGATCTGTACAATTATGCTTGTCCTTGGCAATCTGCTGTGCATGTGTACAAGTTTAGTGTAAAGTATTGCATTTAACTTTTAAATTAGGAGTGGGTCTCCCAACACCGTATTGATTCCTGATCCTTGAAGCCCTGAAAGTTATGCTGATAAAACTGGGCAGCAAGCTGTCAACATTCAGCTGCATGTTTTTCTTTTTTAAAAAAATTAAAACATGTATTAGGCTTCCACAGGTGTTATCATATCAATGGGAGGAAAGCAGACTTGAAAAAAACAGGCAAAAAATCCACTGACTTCAATATTGTTCCTTCTATCAGAGACTCCTTCCTTAGCAGCCTCCCCTTCCAGAAAAATGGTTTAAAGTTTAAAAAGTGCTGCTTAATTTCATTTCATTTCATTTTTTCATTTTATTAAATTTATACCCCGCCCTTCTCCCGTAGGACTCAGGGCGGCTTACAGCCAGTTTAAAACAATTTAATACAATACAATAGAAGTTTTAAAAAATCATTAAAAATAGATATATAATCGGCCGCTTCTACTAAAATTTGGCTAAAACCAATTTAAAATACCCCTAGGCCAGTCCTGCCCGCTGGAACAACCAGGTCTTAAGGGCGCGGCGGAAGGAGGGGAGAAGGCCTTATTGGGCCTAGAGACCCCCGTCGAGCAAGGTCTCCCACCCACGAGGCTGTCTCTTCCGGGAACGGGACCCCCAGCGGAGCCGACACTGTCTGGCCGACGGCACCCTGATGAGGGCCTCTCTGTGGGAGCGTATCGGCCGGTGGGAAGCAATCTGTGGCAGAAGGCGGTCTCGGATATAACCAGGTCCAATGCTTGTCTCTGCTTTAAAGCCATCTACAACTTGGGGTCAAACTACCTGAAGGACTGTCTGCCTCTGTTCCTGCCTACTCAGTCCTGAGTCCATGAGACAGCCCGTTCCAGTTAAAAAAAATGTCATGCTAGCTGTGCTTTGTTTTTTTCTGAAATGCATTGTCAAGCATTTTAAAAAAAATCTTTGATGGTTTATTATGCTGAAGTTACCTGTAAGCCTCTTGAAGAATTCAGATTTAGGGCAGTCTAAAACCATGATAAATCAATCAGAACAATCATGGGAAATCTGAGAGGGAAAAACAGCTCCTGATCAGCATTCACTTTTTTATTTGTACAGGTAGGTAGTCCTCGACTTACAACAGTTCATTTAGTGATCGTTTTTCACACTTATTAATTTCAGCATCCCCATGGTCATGTCATCAAAATTCGGACACTTGTCAACCGACTCCTATTTATGACGGTTGCAGTGTCCCAGGGTCATGTGATCCCCTTTGGCAACCTTCTGACAAGCAAAGTCAATGGGGAAGCCAGATTCACTTAGCAACCGTGTTACCAACTTTAACAACAGCAATGATTCACTGTCTCAAGAAAAGTCATAAAATGGAGAAAACCCATTCAACAAATGTCTCACTTAGCAGCAGAAATTTTGGGTTCAATTCTGGTCATAAGTTGAGGACTTCCTGTACATGCAGATGGCTCATACGGAAGTGGGTGGAGACCCATTCTTTGCACCAAACCTGCTTAGATAGAGGATATGAACATGAGGTACTTTTCTTATGTAAGGTTGTGAGCACATCCTCTAATTTTAAAGTTGATTTTCTTTTGTGGAATGCAAAATTGGACAAAAGGAAATAGCCAGCAAAGTAGCCAAAGGTGCTTCTTTAGCAAGTAGGGCTGTTGCGTGCTGGCAACTTAGAGAAATTAGGCACTATTCAGCAAAAAAAAAAAAAAAAAGGTGTTTTCAGCTGGTGCAGTAATTCTATATAGCTTGTTCCAAAATCACTTTTGAATGGAAATCGAGGTGGCAGGTGGTCTTTTAGAGTCCACCCCTAATCTGTGCATATGTCACCTAGGCGAAAGGTAGGCTGCTTTTTAAAAAGCATGCTAATGAGCTATTGTATTTAGAGTCACAGCTATTCTGTTGACTGGACCGAAGCTGCTGTGATCAGCCAATGGCACTCCTGCAGTAGTGTTACATTGGTAGTTTCTACCAGAACCAGTGGCTTCAATTCAGAGAGCCTAACTTGATGCAGGCCTAGAAAATGCTGTCCTCCAGAGGCAACCCCTCTCGAGTTTGGCTTGACGCAATCCTTGCATGGTCCTTGCTATTTATTTATTTATTTTTGCAACCTTTCTCATTATTAAATTGCTTTCTTGTTCAGGGGATGTATTGGGAAGGGAGTAGGCAAGCGTCTGTGGGGTTCCCACTGGCTGCTTTCTTTGTAGCAACAAGACTTGTGGTGTTGCGTCATGTTGTTGTGCCATGTGTTGTTGTGGCATGGCTCGGCTCCCTGCAGAATAAGCGGAAGACAAAATTACTGGCAGAGCAATTGGGGAAAAAGCGGTGCGGATAAGCAAATAGTATGGGATTTGCTTCTTTAAATTTTGTTTAAAATTGAGGCCTTGCTTTGCTTTATGAATTCCGACTGGCTTGCAGATGAGCCAACTAGACTGTTTTGCAGCCTTATCTATGGAGTTTTTGTGTCTTGCCCATAAGCCAAAGATATATGAATTTTGTTATCCACTCTGATGGCACCCTTCAGCCAGAAATCAGCATAACGACTCCTTGCAGAAAAATTGTGGTATAAAATAAATAGATAAATAATGTTACAATACTTGCAGGACAAATAATAGATTCAGCAAGGAGAACAAGATACTGTAAGGCATTTTTTTGTATTGAAAGGATTTCTGTGCTGGTATCAGTAGTTCAATCAGCAAATACATCTTTTCAAATCTTCCTATTTTTTAATTATACTTTGTACGAGTGTAATCCATCTCCAGTCCTTTATCCTTTGTTCCAGATCTAATATGGGTGAATTCTTGAATCTTTGAGAAGTGTAACCTTGATTTTAAGTGTCTATCCATTTTGATTCATGTTTAAATATTGCCTCTTTTATATGTTGAGCAGCTGTTTGTGGCTTTGCCAGGGCTGATATTTGTCTTTCAGGGGAAGAAGAAAAAAAAAAAAAAAGGAGTAGAAGAGAGTCACTGATGCCCTTAGCAACCACTTCAAGGAACTGGGATCAAAACCAGGAAATGTCAGAGGAATGTGATGGATAGGATAAACATTTAAACGACAGGAGGATTATTTTAGCTGGGCTCCTTTTCATGTGACTTCTTTTTATATATATACCTGAGTTCCCATAACAAGGAAGCAGTGACAGTTTTCAGTGGATTGTTAACATATATGCAGCTTAGATAATAATTGTGAAGTGGTTGATTTCTCATTTTATTAATAACTAACTGGTATAAAAATTAATCTTAAATTCAAGTCATGGGAAGTCACCAATATGGTCAGGATTTCTGGACCTTAATAGGACAGTCAACAAGCTCTCTATTTTGTTCCATCTTTTCCATCCCTCTCTTGCTATCTTTGCTCTGTTGATTTTGTTCAGTCTTCTCCCACATAGTCTCTTAGCCCAGAGGTCTCCAACCCCCGGTTCCGTGGGCTGGTAACGGCATGCCAGCAACCGGGCCACACAAACAAGCAAAGCCCGATTTGCGGGATGCAGGCAGCACACAAAACCACGCCCCCTCAAGTCTACGAAAAAACCTCTCTCCACATAACCGGTCCCTGGTGCCCAAAAGGTTGGGGACCTCTGTCTTAGCCCACTGACTGTAGTTGGAGATAGTTGCCTCCAGATGTATTCATTTATTGTTTTAGGTCACCAAAAGCCAAAGCTCTCTAGGCAGTTTACAGTAAAACCCAATAAAAATACAATTTGAATACAGATCACAAAACCATAGAGGAGATTGTTCTTCCTCTTCTTGTTTGTAAGCCCTTCCCACTCCCTGTCTATCCTCCCGAATAAGCTAGTATAATTTATAGCCTTTCCTTAATAGACATGCTTACTAAAGAAAGGAAATAGGGAGAAGAAGAAATGGACATCCATATAAGAGGGTACATTAAGCCTAGCCTTGCTTTATAAATCCATTATGGAAATATGTGAATACTTCAATCTATCATAAAATGAGAAGTGCTTAGGTCTACTCTCTTTGGTTACCGTTACTTTTGCTATATGGGAGGTGGGCAAATAATGTGGGACTTTCATCAGAAATAACCCGAGGGGCCTGGTGACAGCATTTTTCCATCAGAATTATAAAGATATATGACAGGATTCAGTGTCTTAATCTGATATGCACGTAGCACATGAATTGCAACTCTCTTCAAGGGCCTTGTGTGTGTGGCCCTCCAACTGTCTCTTCAAAAATTGCTTCTAAATTGTCATTTTGAACATGACAGAAGAGGCTATTTTTTCTTACATTTGACTTTTTTCTGGCTATACCCTCTTTTTGCAATGTAATGACAGTAATATTATGTAAACCTTTCATTGCCTTCGCACCTTTTGTCATCGAGGGTCGGAGTGTATATCACAGCACAAATGCGATTTGTGCATAAGGCACAGATCGGCAAGCTGTGGCTGGTGACAAGATGTAGTACTCCATTTGTAATCCCAGAATCTTTCTGAATGGGCAAGGCCAATGGTTTGGGGCCTGGTTTTGTGCAGTAATTTATTACTTTATAAATATAACCTGATGCAGTGGTTGCTTTAAGACTGTTGTCTTGTTCTAGAGCATGGTTGTCCAACCTTTTGGGATGCATTGAATGAAGAGGAATTGTTTTGGGCTACATATAAAATATATAATATAGTTAATGTATATAAATAACAAACTTCCTTTATTGTTTAATATTTTTATTATCTTGTGGGGCCACACTACTAGCTGTCCAGGGCCTCATGTGGCCTATGGGTTGGGCACGCTTGTTCTAGAGTAAAAAAAAGAAGCAAAATAGGTTTTTAACATTTCCTCAAAATTCTTGTTTGTCTCAATATCATCAGGACATCTCTTAGGGCCAAAATGGGACATAAAAACCAACTATGGGTGCCAGGTAGAAAAAGTTACTGCCTTGACTTAGAAAGTTCAGAAGACAAGGATACAAAATAGAGACTAACATTTTCACTCTTCAGAGCAATACAAATTGCAGATTTCCTTTACCATAGGATAGGGAATTTTATCTAGGCTAATTACCAGTATCTCAAGAGGAAGCAAGATAATTTTAATAAAAAGGTCAAAAATAATATGATCAAGGCAAGTTTATTTATATATTCTCTTTATTTCAGTTACCAATTTTGAATTGGATTTACAACTAATTTTTTTTTCAGTGTTCTGTAGCAAGCATAAAGAACCCCTAACTCTCCTGATGTTGAACTGCATGATCTTCACGACTGGCTAGGGGTTGGAGTTTATGGGAATTGTAGTTTAACCACATTTGTTGGGCTGTGAATTTTCCGGCTTCTCCAAAGGTTAGCAAGTTTTTTTTAAAAAAGATTAAATAATAGACAATTATTTTAGAACAAATTAACTCAGTTATTAATACAATACAGTACTTAAAACCCAATAATTCCTTTCTCTAGATAGAACAACTTCCTAGTCCAGTTTCTCCTTTTGCCATTCTGGCTGGGGATTATGGTAATTATTCCCAAACATCTGGAGTGACTTCATACACAGACCACATTCTTGACAGGACAGCAAGTCATATGGTGATATCACTGGGCCCTCTTGTAGACACAACTTGTAGATCCAAGTGTCTTTCTTAAACTCTTTTAACAGGGTAGAAATTTCTTAAATCTGTTATTTTGGCCCCTGTACGTTGATTTGTTCTCTCTCAGATTGCTAGTCTGCTTTTTTCTATACTCATGACTTAGATCCATTGTAAATTTGTACGAGGTATATAATTAATTTGAACCACTGTTCTCAGGCTTTATTTTTGCCTCAGAATCTCCCGTTTCCTCAAAAGGATTTCCTCTGAATATCTTTGTGTAGATCTGGGAATATCCAGTTTTCTCAAAGTGCAAATAAAAGAGGTAAAATATTATTGTCATTTTGCTCCATGACATTTTTAGAACGTTGTTGAACTTAAGTTGTTTTCCTTGGTTTCCCTTGACCTCTTATTAAAAGGATCATGTTTTTTCCTACCTTCTCACACATCATGTGTTAAATTGTTTTGCCGGGCTTTTGAAAGAGGTAACTTGTTCATTAGGCCAGTAGATGGCACACTTTTCTTAGCACAGTTATGACAGATGAAAGAAGCTGGTATCTAATTAAAATGACAAATATCTGGGGGTTGTCCCAACCTTCTGCTTTGCTTCAGAAGAATCTAGAAGCTGGGTATGATAGATAGATAGATAGATAGATAGATAGATAGATAGATAGATAGATAGATAGATAGATAGATAGATAGATAGATAGATAGATAGATAGACAGACAGACAGACAGACAGACAGACAGACAGACAGACAGACAGACAGACAGACAGACAGACCTCAGTCTTGATTTCATCTAATGGCATCCATGATCCTTTTTCCAGTTTGGAAAGTCCAGTTGCTGATGGCCAATGGCCATTCTTGCTCTCTCTGTGCACATCATGGTGTCTCTCCTCATAAGTAGCCAGTCTCAATATCTGTACCTCCTATTTTTTGCAGGAAGACTATATAGATGAAACTGGCTTCTGATGCTTAAACAAATTTGCTGATCCAAGAGCCTTCTGCAGTGCTGTGGTTGGCTAACATATTCTTCTCTTAGGACATGGCCTCTGACCTCCTGTCCTAGGAGAAAGAATGATTGAGAGAGCTGGAGTGTGTCTGTGCCTTCAAACAGAGGACAATGCAAAATCCCCTGGTTTCTTTTTCTCCCATAGGATACCATAGAGGCTTGGATAATAGATGGTCTAAACATGAAAGCTTTCAAAGCATGATGTATGTGCATTTTAATGGAGACTCATTGCAGGGGGTCTAGAAATTTGCATGTCATCAATTTGCACAGCACAAAATTGGACGGCTGCATCAGATTCCTTTGCTGCTTTCACTGTTCACTGTGCATTTAAAAGACACAAGTTTCTAGCCCTTAGGATTGACGCAATTATTTTATTTTAAAGTAAGTATGAAATATTTGTAATTTCTGTGAGAAGATATGGGATTTTGTTGGGAGTGCATGGCAGATCGTATGGGATCCCATTATTCTTGAGCTGCCCTATTTTAGCCTGGCAGAGTGCCGACCGTTTTGGAATTGTGCAGAGGGGTGTTTATAGCAGGACGTCATACAACTGAGTGGGGCTGATTTCTCAAAAAAATATGTTCTAGCTAGAGGAATTTTGCATAAAACCAAGGTTTTATTTCCTTGGTTTCCTGAAGAAAATTGGTGGAAACTAACTGCCCCTCCCATTTGCTGCCAAATTTAAAGAATGTGATCCTGAAGGTTTGCGGGTTGCATGTGGCCTACAACTCTTGATATAGCTGAGTAAGAGATAGGGCAATGCTTGTAAGAGGACGTAGAATGTCTCACTTGGGAGGAATATCTGTGTATAAAAAACTGACATGCAAGAATTTAGAGGATAAAGAACTTAGTTCACCTAATTATTGATATTATTGGAAGGAAACTAATTCAGCATTTGGGGGATGAGGGACAGAGTGATTAAAGATACTTTCTCTGTGCTTGTTCCTGTCACTATTGTCTCAGTGTCTGCTATAGGCTCTAATGTAAAATCTTGTAAGAAAGTTATGGGCCTATGCCTGATGGAAGTATTTGATGGTGCCAGGGCAATTGTTCTTTTTTGTGGGGAGTGTCATTCAATTATTCAGTTTATTACACTTGGTTTTGCAACAAATCTAAATATATTAGCTACCTTTCCTCCCTATTTGGCCATTCTGACTCTCATTATTTTCTCTCAGAACAACTGATTCTTTCTTTGTCTATATTAGTTTGATTTAGTTTCTGTTAAATGGGGGCATATATTTTAAAGAATATTCAAGGCATTTCTGCATAGAGATTTTGGGATGATGGAATTAAATAAGGTCATTCTGCTCTTACTCCAAGTTATTACCTAGGATAAAATACAAATACAAACAAAAATTAAGGAAATTAAAAAGAGAAAAAAGAAAAGAGCAGAAAGAAGAAAGAAAAGAGATGACTTCTTTCATTTTTCAGGGCAGTGGAATGCAAAAAATGTTATAGCCTCAATCTTTTGATTTACATTTCTAAATGTTTCTAGTTATTTTTAAAACATCAAAAACATTCTAATCATCAAAACATAAAATGAAAATTTTGGTGGTTTTTTTTTTCAGTTTTCGAGTACAACATCCAGAAGTAGTTTCCACATGGAAACACAACTAGATAAATTCACAAGTCAAGTTGGCTTTGACATGTAACTGGAGTCCAATTACACACCTGTTAATTTAATTCACAAGTGCTATATGTAAGCAATTAGGCAGATTCTTCCAGACTTTTTTCTTTGTTCCCTTTGAACCTCTAGCTCTGGGTGTCTTTCTCAAAATAGGCCCTACTCCTTTGCTAAGCCTGACAAGTGGTGTCAACTTGTTTTTTTTAAAAAAAAAACCCACAAAGTATAAGCCACAGTAATAGAGAGAGCTGTTATGAGTGACTTGCTCTTGGACAGCAGCAATGAACTTGAGTTGTCTGCTAATTTTGCCACTGATGGAGATCCCGTATACTCTTATCTGCATCTTATCCAAAAGTTCAGGAAGCCTGTGAGTGGTCCCAGTCTCTGCTGTGCCTCAGAGCCAGCGAGGGTGATTAATGAAGACAGCTGGCTTAGTTAGTGGTTCACCTACAAGGGCTGTGGTAAGAGATCACTTAGGAAACTGGGTATTTTACTGATCAGACTGGGAAGCTCACTGAAGATGACCACATGAGTAACTAAGTGCACTTTGAAGAGAAGACATGGGGGGTGGGAAGCAAGAAAATGTGTTTGTTGGTGTAATGTAAACATGTGTTAAATATTTGTCCCTCCTTCTTGATATCTGACACAATTTATGAAAGACTATCATTTTATCTATAGAAAGAATGAGGCTGCATGGTGGCTCTTTTGATGGCTTCAGGGGCAGTGATTGGTGCTACTAGCTCTAGGATATCAGTCTGATTTTTCATACAGTTGTCCTGATGGATGCACAACTTTTTAGAGGCTTGGCCTTTGAGGGAATCAGGACAAAAAGAAAAATAAATTACTATTAACAGCATCTTGAGCCTTTAAGAATTAGTGCCTAGCAGCAGGGTTCGGAAACGGTTAGAGGACAGGAATTTTATTTATTTACCTATTAGGTTTCTTTTCTGTCTTTCTTTTGCTCCTACTTCTTCCCAGTAGGATATTTGACCTTGGATGGAGAACAGGGAAACTGAAGATATTTCCTATTGCTTTCTCTGCTGGGCTTCAATTAATAGAGGAAATCAGTAAGACACCTGGATAAACCAGCAGAGGATTCCACCTTAAGGGTGGAGGAAAAGGCAAGTATAAAGAGAAGTCTGGATTATGTACAAATCAAGAAAATAAGCTCCAGGCCAGTACGGCAACAGCTTTAGACCACCCTACTATGGAAAAGACGGTGTTATGGTGGAAAATATAAAATTGCTCTAAAGCTGCCATGTGTACATTGGAATAGCAGTTAAAATAGGAATTTGGTCAAAATATAATCTGGGCAGGAATCTGTGGGCTGAAGAAATAGTCTCCATTATGGGTTTAAATCTCTAATGTGGATGGAAACATCTCTTCCTTGTCTCAGCTGCATGGCTTCTGAAATTCATTCAGTCTGTCTGCTCTCTTTGAATGATACGATTCCCTCATAATCTTGAATTTCCTTTGTATCCTTGTGTCCTTTCAATGGCATTTCTTGTTCTTCTTTACCCTCATGAATTCTTTGGAAGGGCAGATACTGAAGCTGAAGCTCAAATACTTTGGCCACCTAATGAAAAGAGAGGACTCATTGGAAAAGACCCTGATGTTGGGAATGATTGAAGGAAAAAGGAGAAGGAGGATGGCAGAGGATGAGATGGTTAGGCAAACTCCGGGAGACAGTGGAGGAGAGGACACGGAGCCTGGCATGCTATGGTCCAAGAGGTCACGAAGAGTCAGACACGACTTAGCGACTGAACAACATGAAATTTGTTTCATGAAATTCATTGTTGCAACTTAGTAATTGCTAAACTACCACCAATAGATTGTTGCCTCTTTTAGTTTCTCTGATCTTCCAATTAATGTGACCTAACAGAACAAAAAAAAGCTAGTCCTTGTTTAACAACCATTCATTGATCGACTGTTCAAAGTTATAGCATCACTGAAAAAATTACTTGCGAATGGCCCTCACACTTACAACGGTCGCAACATGTCCACAGTCACGTGATTGCAATCCAGGCGCTTGGCAACTGACTTGCACTTATGACAGTTGCAGCATGCTGCAGTCGCATGATTGCCATTTGTGAACTTCCCACCAGGCTTCCGACAAGCAAGGTCATTGGGAAAGCCAGCAGAAGGCTGCAAGTCATGGTTGTATATCACAAAAAAAGCAGGTGCAGACACATGATATCTCACCTAACAACAGCACCACGTAACAACGAATTTTCTGATCCCTATTGTGGTTGTAAGTTGAGGACTTAGCTGTACTGACCAATAGCAGTATTTATCAGTTCCCTTGCCTTATGTATTCTTATGTATATTTTGGCCCTTTTTAAATTTTCTTAATAAATAAATAGATTTACAAAAATATCCTGGCAGGTCATCCAGATTCAATTCCTATTTTCAGGATGAATGGCTGTTTTCTGAGCCTTCAATTGTAGCATATTCTCTTGTGCTACTTCAGTTTGTTGTTGTTGTTGTTGTTTTAAAAAAACTCCTTTCACAATGCAGAATCTACTTACTTATTTATCTCCTTCAATTTCTCTGCTGCTTTATTCCCAAAGGGATATTTGACTCAAAATCTCCACTCTTGCCCTATTGCCACAATACCTTTAGACAGAGTAAGCCATCCTCCAGATGCGATTAAGAATGATGGGAAATGTAAGCGATACATATGGGGGGGGGGGACACTGCTTTGGGCAAGGCTGACCTAATCTGGGGTGTTTGGAGAGCACCAGGCGGAGAATTACTGGTATTGTAGGAAGTGTAATCGACATTCAGAGGTTAAGAAGAGAGCCTCAGCCTCTCGGTGCTTGAAAACTGACTTGTTCCCTGAATCCAGCTTTTGGAATACTATCGGCATCCTGCATTCCTCGTTTTTATTTCTCTTTCTGCTTGGGAAACACTGTGTGTCTTATTCTAGTAGGCTTGAACAGGAATGCCAATCTCTCTGGATGGCATTGGCTGAGTAAGTGATGGGAGTCTCTGCAGAATTGGCCTTAGTGCCATTGCTTTAATTTGCCAGGCAAAAAGACCTTTTGAGAGATTCACTGCTGAATGCCAAGCATCTCCAAACAAAATGGATCTTCAGGGATTTCCAGTGACTTGGGTTTCTGATGGCTTGATTGTAATTAGCATAATGAGCGTTGACTTTTACTTGTGCATGGAGGGATGGGGAGAAGGGCAGCAGGGAAAGCGTGGCAAAATGACCCATTGATTCTTTTAAAAAAAAATAAAAATAAACACTGCTAAGAAAGCTCTCCTTTTCCAGACTGGTCAGGCTGGAAAGTAAACATTTGTTTTCATGCTGCACTAAGAAATCACATTTTCCATCTCTAGGATTGGGGGGGGAGGTGTTTTATACACATCCACTGATTGATTAGCGAACGTAAAAACCACTTTTCTCGCCTGAACATAAAGATATGTCATTGGGCTTTTGCAAGACTTGCTTTGTTTTAAAAGGAAGGCCAGGTTCATGCCCAGGCTTTTCCTTCAATGGTTAGCTGTGTTAAGCTGCTTAGGGCGGTGTGAGTGTGTTTATTCATAAGTACGAAACGACCAAACCTGTCGCCATGGAACAACTGTACCACAAAAATGTTCAGAAAATCCTTTGTGTGGATTCACCAAAACATACCTTACCTGTGTAGATAATATTTTTATTTTAAATCTTGCTCCCCCCCTCCCTCTCTCTCTCCTTCCTTCCCTCCTTCCACTGACACAAAGCAACAGCTATATTCGTATATATAGATGCATTTGACCGATGAAATAATCATTTATCAACAGATTAATATTTTCTGTCAGCGTCTATCTTTGTAGCAAGCAGATGCTTATAAGCACATTATGGAATCTGTATATTAGGTTTAGGGTGATGATATTTCAATTTAGAGGACCCTTAAGCTGTTTAGAATTACTAATATATATACATACACACACACACACACACACACTGTAGCATGAATTAAGCAAAGTAACTGCTTTCCTTCCATTTGAGTGAATGTTCTTGCTGGATCACAAGAAGGTATCTTTAGGAGATAGGGAAGAAAAATGTGCAATGTCAGGATTCTGTTGTATTAGCAGAATATATATTTTTTTTAAAAAAAAACAATACAGTAATCAGGACTTCCCACTTTGTTTAGCAGTAACTTGATATATATCCTCATAGAAGCAGATGCTGTATTTCATTTCTTCCATACTGAAGAGTGTCCTTAATTCAGTGATAGCCAAATGTGTTGGACTACAATGCCTCTCATATCAAACCAGCATATGTTTTTACTGTGGATGATAGGTGATGTAGTCCAAAATCTTGGGAAGGTTCTCAGGACAGAGAGGGTTCCAAAGGTTTCTGTGTAGTGTGGCCATTGGAAATACCCAATAGATGGGGGGGGGGGGAAACCTTCACCCTAGTTAAGTGATTTCCTGTAAAATTGCTTTTTCAAATTGTTTCCCTGGTTCCTCTCATTTTTAATCTAGGGAGAAATTAGGATGCCACAACAGCTGCTGCTGTTGCCTCTCTATCCCTCCTCTTCCTTTTTTTTCCACAACTGTGTCATTATGCTTGACCACAGTTGCACTAGGCACCCTCTTTTAATAAAATAAGAGAGAGATTCTAGACTCTCTGGCCTTTTTTTAAAGTCTGCCATGACAGATCTGCGCCACACAAAATGTAGAGCTGCAGTTATTGTGGCATAGGTGTGCTTGCAGTGAGGATCTTGAAAACCTGGCTTAGGATACCAAGGATCATACCACTTGTGTCATCCCCAAAAAGAGAACCTTCTAGTTCCTGGTCTATGCCTGCATGTCTACACATGCAGTTTTGGATCAAGCGATTAAGGTTAGATACAGGGTGCTTAATGTAGCACCTTGGAACCCAGATTGATTGCCATGGCTTGAAATATCCAAGTACTTTTGTTTTCTATGTCCTTCCCTCCTCAATTTGATGAGGAGCAGATGCCAGGGCAAACAAAATATAAACAGCTTTAAGTTTTGAACATCTCTGTCATCTACTTTATAAAAGAAAAAGATTGATAAATCCTTGGCTCTGATGGGGCCGTTGAAGCCACGTTCGAATGTAAGGTAGAAATTACTTATAAGCACATTTTCTTTTTGCACTTTCTTTGTGCATAGCTAGGCGGATTTGTCCATCACAAGCGTCTTCCTAATTTAGTCCCCAGCGACCTCTGCGGGCCCGTGATTGGCAGGCTGCTGTCAAGGTAGAAGTTGTGCCTGAGTGGTAGGAAGGAGCAGAACAAATGCCAGAGGACAGCTCCAGCTCCCTTGAGGGAGGGGGGGCTATAAAGGTGAAAGAAACGCAATTACAGAAGCTTTTCTAGCCCAGAAAGTTAATTAGCTACTTAAATAGTGTTTAGTGCCACTGGCTAGGGGGAAATGGTCACAGTGTGTGTGTGTGTGTGTGTGTGTGTGTGTGTGTGTGTATTTGTGCATGAGGGAGGGAGGATAATCTGTGTGGCCTTCTTGAGCTTCAATGCGTCTTCAGAAGAAAGGCATATATTTGGTTAGTGATAGGAGAAGAGACAGGAATAGACCATGCCTCTCTTCTCCTCTTGAGATGCATCTGGATTCATTTTTGAAAAAAAAAATGAAAAAGAAAATGAAAAAAAGGATATCGTGAGTCATCTCTGACTCCTGGAGATTACCTGGGCATAACCATATACAGTAGTTTTCTATCCAATCATGTGGAAGATTACCTGGGCATAGCCATATAGTTTTCTATCCAATCATTGCTCTCCTCTGGGATATTTTTTTCCACCTCTCAGTCCATCCAAGTATCCTTGGAAGCAAAACACCCCTTACTGCATACAGCTCAAATTACTGGTGGTCCTCAACTTACAACCGTTCATTTAGTGACCGTTCGAAGTTACAACAGCACTGAAAAAAGTGACGTATAACTGTCTTTTCACACAACCGTTGCAGCGTCCCCATGGTCACATGATCAAAATTCGGACACTTGGCAACTGATTCATATTTATGATGGTTGCAGTGTCCCGGGGTCATGTGATCATCTTTTGTGACCTTCTGACAAGCAAAGTCAGTGGGGAAGCCAGATTCACTTAACAGCTGTATTACTAACTTAACAACTGTGGTGATTCACTTAACAACTATGGCAGGAAAGGTCGTAAATGGGGGAAACTTACTCAACAAATGTTTTGCCTACCAACATAAATTTTGAGCTTAACTGAGTCAAATACCTGTATTACAAAGGGATATTGATACACCACACACCAAATTACCCGTGAGTCCACAGGGAGGTGTGCCATTGGCTGTATTTCAAGGGAGATTCCAGCCAATTTTGTTTTTCAATTACTATTTTTAATTACTGCATTTATACTTGGAAATTGAAAGGAGACAAAAAAAACCCCTTGTAATAAAATGATACAAGAATTTGACCCATTACTGATGCTGCTTCTTATAAATTTAACAGAAAGAAAAACAACACAGCATCTTGGTCTTAGGAGCAACATCACAAATCTTCTGTTGCTGCTGCAGAAATTGTGAGATAGTAAGGAAGAGGAGTGGTTCCTGCCTCAGAAAGTTGCCAAGATCTCTGCCTTTCCCTACCTCGGCAATAGTAAAAATGATATTATTATATGACTCATCTGAAGTTTCATCGGTCTTCAAACCAATGTGAATTTTAGAGATGATTGGACAAGCTTTCTGCATGCAAAAGCTTTGCTTTTCTGTAACAATTTCAACATCTGGGATCCCTAGAAAGAAAGAAGAAGAGGGCAAACAGTGATGTATTAACTTCTGTAAGAGTGTCAGAGGATTTTCTAATATTGTTTTTTTTCTATTTTGGGAAGAGTTACTTTTTAAAATTCCCAAGACATGCATCGATCCTTTCAGATGCTGGGAGCTTTCCTTTCCTTAAATTTCTTGGTAGAAGATAGCCAAAAATCATATTGTTTTTCAGAGACTTGCAGGCAAAATACAGCCGTGAGCTGGTCTTAAGGAGTTCTGGGTGTAGGTCCACCAAACTGTCCAAGAGCTATGATTGGCCCAGCTTACCTCTAAAAGATTGGCTAGAAAAGTAGTCTAAAGCAGCGGTCCCCAATCTTTCTGGCACCAGGGTCCGGTTTCATGGAAGATAATTCTTCCATGCACTGGGGGGGGGGTTGCATGCAACTTAGATACCATGCATGTGTAGATGAAGCTTTGCTTGCTTGCCTGTTGCTTGCACGGCCCGGTTCCTAACAAGCCACAGACCAGTAGCGGTCCATGGCCAGTGGTGGGATTCAAATATGTGAACAACTGGTTCTCTGTGTGGATGCGGCTTCTGGAAGTCCATTCTGGGCCTGGGCAACAAAAAAGTAGCTACCGGTTCTACTGAACCGATGGGAACTGGCTGAATCCCACCACTGTCCACGGCCCAGGAGTAGGGGACCCCTGGTCTAAAGGCTAATAATTCATGAAAAGGATGAATTGGGGTAGTTTACCTTATTTTGTTCATTTGAATTATTGGAAATGTTTGAAATCATTAAAATTCTAATTGCATTTGTGGTTTAGATAGGCATGCTTGGTTCCTTTTAGTTTGGTTCCTTAACTGTTTTGGCTGAAGAATTACACTGAAACATCTCTGTATTATCTGGGAATTGTAGTTATAGATTTTTCCTCCTTCTCCTTTCCTCCTTTCTTTGTTTGTAGCACTTTCAAAATCCCAGAAAGGGCAGCGGATCTGCATAGGATCTGCAGCCAATCATAATGTTTATTTTAGCTGAACAAATAGGCAGACTGCATGAAAGTTGTGTACTCTTGTTTTAATGAGTTAGCAGCAATAAGAGCATCATGACCTGGATTACCATATTAAATCTTTTTCATTGTCAAAAAGGGTGAGGTATAGGAATGTCCGCCATGGTGCCAGGCATGTATTTAAATACAATACCTCATTCTGAGTGTACTTACAACAGTCTTGTGCAATTGTTTTCTGAATGTATATCATAATATGAGCTAGTTATTGATTATGTGGTTATAAATAGTGGATATCAACAAACGGGTCGTGATGAGTTTTGATGGTGAGTGGTGACATGGGGGTGCATTGCTACCAGTATATACGGTGGATTTGTCTATTTTAATTTTATAAGCCATCCAGGGTCACTTGTGTAAGATTATTTATTTTTTTATTTAAAAAATTGGCTGCCCAGGTCCAGTGTATTTATGTGTAGCTATACTAATCAAATAAGCAAACAGATAACCTCTAGAACAGAGGGGGGGGAGAACAATGACCCTTTTATGATTTGTGGACTTCAACTCCCAGAATTCCTGAGCCATCACGGCTGGCTCAGGAATTCTGGGAGTTGAAGTCCAAAGTCATTAAAGGGCTATTGTTCTGAACCCTGCTCTAGAGGGTCCTTAGCTAGTAAGCTTCTGAATTTTGAATTCTTCATAAAATACAACTGACTTAATTGGATTAGCAAGGCGAATGGTAGATACTGCATTCTTTTACTACATGCAAAAGAACAGCATTACTATACTGTTCTTTTTTTACATTTCCTATATATCGTAGGTCAGCACGTTTTTCAGATAGCAGGCACTGTCATATAATATTGTTGTTCAGTCATTCAGATACTGCCAGCTCCTCGTGGCCTTATGGTCATCAGTTTGCCAAGACTGTCTGCCAGTAATTGCTCTTTTTTTTTTTTTTGAGGTCTTGTAAGCTGCTGCATATATCATCACTGATAATATCTAGCCCCCAGAAGGAACAGTAATGCAATGCAAGTGAGCCTGTAAAACTAACCAAGATTAACGCATTTGCAAATACAGCCAAGAAGTCTTTAATTGATTTGCTTAACAATAATGAGAAAATGCAGACAGGGTGTTTGTGGACCAAGTGGGGTCCTTGATACAAAGACCGCCTTTTCCCACAACTTGTCCATAATAGCATTTTAAGTTGTTTCTTCCTCTTTCGATCACCAGGAATGGATACAGGCAGTCCTCGGCTTATGACCACAATTGGGACCAGAATTTCCATTGCTAAGCAAGATGATTGTTAACTGAGTCATGCCTGAATTTATTTTTTTTGCCATAGCTGTTAAGTGAATCACTTACTAAAGGACTGGTCATAAGTCACTTTTTCAGTGCTGTTGTAACTTTTGAACAGTCACTAAATGGAGAAGTCGAGGACTACCTGTATTCTGGTCTGCGTTTATGTAATACTGTCATTGTAAAGATTATGCCAGCTGCAGCAAAGAAGTGTTATGTCCCTTCCAAGCTCTGTAGCACCATAGTTCTTGGCCGTTTATTCCAGCCTGCTTCGAGGAATATAAGGGGATTTTATGCCATACATATAATGTTTCTCACAAAAGTTCAGCACAGAGTGATTTCATTCATCTTCTATAGCTCAAGAGGCCTATCCCAGGTCTTTGCTGGGGGAAAAGTACTATTTAGACTAAACATGAATAGTGGTATTTAGATAAAGTGTAGTCATTATGCAGTACCATATGAACTTGAATAACTGTATAATGCTGGATTTATCTGTCACTCGACAAACTGTGATTCCTGGGTCATCTTTTCAGAGATATTTCCTTCCCTAATCAAAGAAATAGATTGACCACAGATGGGCAGAAAAGCATTTCTCGAAGCGGGAGCAATTTCAATCTTCCTGTCAACTTCCCCACTGAATTGAGGGGAACTGGCAGAGAGCATCAGAAATCTTCCTCCCTCCCTGTCATTCTCCCATTATCTTACTTGTCCCTTCTCCCTTCCCTTCCCTTCCTTTCCTTCCCCTTTCCAGCTGAGTGGCTGCTGCTGGGTGGGGAAGAGAGCCAGGGACTACAAGGCGGGCTGATAAATTGTCACAGAACTTTTGAAAATAAAAATCACATGACTGCAGCAACCAGTAGCACTGAACCATCTACAGCTTCCCACATTTCATTCCCTCCGGAGTCATGGATCCTGGATTTTGGACACGTTCTGTAACTTAGCCGAGTTGAGATACTTTCGTTCAAAATTGGTTACCCTACTATGACGTGCCATTTCACCCACTGAAACCTTACGACAATGAGAGTTTTAGTAGTAGAGCATATAGACAGATTTCTGCTTTTGCACACCTGATCGTATTGCTGTGAGGTTTGGGTAGATTTAGGAGTAGAGGAAACTCCTTATATAGTACAGAAGGACATGAGTTCTGTCCTGTTATGGGAAAAGAGCATCATCCTCATCAGTGGCCCCTAAAACCAAGAGGTGAAAGTCTTCCGGAAATAAGAGCATGTCGCTTAAAGTCCAAATTGGCTTGATTTTAGCAGGAGCCAGGAGGAGCTAGCATTTTGGGACATCAATTGCTATATCTATAGTGGGACTGTACTGTGGAGTTGTGTATACAGAGTCGGGTTTCAGGCTGCAGTGGTGAACTTGGTCTTCTCCCAAGGGCTCTGTGCACAATGCAGTCTTCCAGCTGACTGGGGAATGCCTATGGGACCCCAGCTGCTGGGGAATGCTAAAAATAAGGCTCTTCCAATGGCTTCATGTGGCCCCTGCTCAGGGAGCATTGTTGTAAGGTTAGGAAGGTCCACACTGGCATGCTGAGTGTGTGATTTCTTCAGCATTCAGCACCTGCATTGTTCAATAAGCGGATTAGAAAACATCGCATAAACTGGCCTTTCAGGCAGCTGCTTTTATATTTTCTCCTTCCCTTGTTTTGCAAACCATCATTTCGCAAGAGAGCCCTTTCAGATTGCTCAAATAGATTGGCCTTTTCCAGATCCTGGAGGTCACAGTTTCACATTCACTGATTTCCCAACACACTACAGGTTTTCTTGATTTTCTTCGAGAAGAGGACTAGCATTTTGCAGGGGAGGAGAATGGACAGATTTCTGAAAGTTAAACTCTGTGCTCTGTTTTGGAACCATAGCAGCAGAATCTCCTTAAATCGCTTTTTTTGACCTTTCTCCTTGTTTATTCCAGTCTCTTCTGTTCAGTTAACTGTAGCAGCGGGTTTTTTTGTACCCCAAATATGATATAGTAGTCCCAAGAGAAAATGGCCTTCTGTTATTTTTAAATTGCTACAACAAGGAGTAGCCAAAGTATTTCCAGGATTGCATCTCTCAGGGATATGACTGACAAAAACTAGAAGCTTTTCTGGTTTTAAACATGGCTTCTCAAAAGACCGACAATTCCCAGATTTTCATAGAGTTAAATTGGAGAGATGTTGAGAAGTAGATTGTTTTCATCTTCTTTTCTAAAATGCATGGAGACAGTGGAGTTGTAGTTGTTGCTGTTCTATCTAGAAACTCTTATGAAAATCAATGCAGGCCACACATAAACAAGGTTGCTATTCAGTGGTAAAAGCGGATTCAAATTCTCTGGCAGCTTAGCATCTGCTGACATAATTAAGACAATTGAACAATAATGGCTGTTCAGAGATTCTTTGTGTGCTTCCCAAAGCTTTTGATAGGAAGAGAATGTGCTAAGAAATGCTTAAATAAGCAAGTATACAGCTATATTTTCCAGATACCTTGCCTAATACAAAAATAGGAGTAAACATGATGTGACAACTGTTTGTGTGTGTGTATCTGTGTGTGTGTTCTCTGGGAAAGTAACATAAGAACTGTTCAGCATAAATTATTTATTTATTAAATTTATACAACCACTTATCTCACAACAAGTAACCCTGCGTGATGTACAATAAGGGTACAACAAAGTTAATAAATATTAAAGAATTATGGTTGCCACACAGAGGCATTTCTTTAGATTGGAATGGGCATTTTTATTCACCTATCAAGCCCAAAGAACCAGGATAGGTAGATATTGTTGTTTGATGGAGTTAAGGGGACCGTCGCTCTTCCAAATAAAGCTGATTTTTACAATTGACTGATGGTGATTTTTGTCAATGCCAGAGGTACTCAAATGATGCTCCAGTGGTATGGGGATTGTACCAGATATTGCATTCAAATATTGGTACAGATAGTCCTCGACTTACAACAGTTCATTTAGTGACCGTTACAACGACAGTGAAAAAAGTAATTTGTGACCATTTTTCACACTTACAACCATTGCATCTCCTTAGTCAAATGATCAAAATTCGGATGCTTGGCAACTGGTTCATATTTATGACAGTTTCAGTGTCCCAAGGTCATGTGATTACCTTTTGCGACCTTCTGACAAGCAAAGTCAATGGGACTTATTTAACAACTGCAGTGATTCACTTAACTGTGGCAAGAAAGATCATGAAATGGAGCAAAACTCACTTAACAAATTTTTCCCTTAGCAACATAAATGTTGGGCTCAGTTGTGGTCCCTTTGCTTTCTTTTGTCATAGTCGTTCTGCTTCTACTTGCAAGTCTTTGTATTTTGTGATCCCCTCCCCAGTTCTTTCTCATCTATACTGCTGTCTCCAGATACTACAACATCCACTGTCCAGACTTTTTTTATCTTATCAAAAGTTGTTAAGTCTGGAATTATGTGGCATGTGCTTGTCTAGTTGAATTCTAAAGCTCCAGAGCATTTTGGCATCTTAATTTTCTGTTATTTTGTCTATTTTGTGGTCCCACTAGTTCCTCATTATAGACAATAGTATTTCTTGCAGATAGTCCAATGCACCATTGTTGCTATGTCAAGGTTCCAACTAATGGATCCAAACAAATCAGAACTCTGAGGCTTGAAGTTTCCTCAAAGAACATGTTTATTGGACACATAATATAGGCCAGTGGTGGCGAACCTACGGCACGCGTGCCAGAGGCGGCACTCAGAGCCCTCTTTGTGGGCACGCGCGCCTTGCCCCGGAGATGGCAACCGTCCTCTTCAACCAGCCGCCTGCTAACTTGCTGAGGTCCCACGTGGCTGGATGCATCCCAGTACCCATGCACTCGCTGGCCTCTGTGTGTGGGGGGCAATGGTGTCAGGCAGCAGCTGCCCCGGCCCCTGCCTCGCCTTGCCCTGTGACAATGGCACCCCACCCTGCCTCACCTTGCCTCGCCTCACCCCGCAGGATGAGCCTCCTGCCCAGAGGAGACCCCCAGAATCCCCCCAACCCTGCCTGGCCCCCACAGGCGTCCCTCCCCAGGAGCAATATTGAGCTGGCCACGCCCACTCTGGCCACGCCCATCCATCTACTACCATAGCCACACCCACCCGGTGGTCCACGCCCACCTGGCACCGGGCGATACATAAGTGGGTTTTGGGTTGCAGTTTGGGCACTCAGTCTCTAAAAGGTTCGCAATCACTGATATAGGCACAGTCAAAAGTGAAACCAACTGTAAAATTCCCCCAGGAATTCAAAGTAACTAAATGTAACACTTCCCTCCCTCCCTCCCTCCCTCCCTCTATGCTGTTGATCATGCTACTCAATGAAGACAATTGGTGGGCTTCATGACCCTCCTTCTCTCTATCTTCCAGCACCTGTGGGAATGACCTTGATTCCCGCTCCATGTTTAGTCTAAGAATACTTTTGGTTTCTTCCCCCCCAACCCCCACCCCAAGCTGTGTGGCAACTGAGAACAAAAAAGATGGCTTCAGCCAGGTTTGTTTCAGAAGTTGACATGCTATTTTGTTATTCTATTGTTTGTAGACAGTCTGTGCAGTCTTCTTGCAGCAGCTAACTAAGTGGTCCAATGTTTCTTCAGCTTTTTTTGCAGAGAGAGCTTTTGCTGTCTGTTGTTGTCTTCTCAGTTCTGGCTAAGTATGCATTTGTTTCTTAAGGCTTGGCTTTGTGCGGCCAGAATTAGCCCCTCTATTTTTTCAAGTTTCCTCCTCCACGCCATTACCAGATCTTGTTATCTGCTAGGTTTCTAAAAAATGTAGTGGCTGTGTAATACTTTGTCTTGCCATGTCTCTTTTCTATTCTTCATTTGATCTTACTTATAGGACAGTTTGGTCTTTTGAGTCATTCAGTAAGTCTTCATGGTGTACATTATGATGGATGAGGGATATGATTCATTGTCACTTCCTGGTCTTCCTATCCAGGTCTTTTAGTTCTGCTTGAATCCAGTCCACTATTCCATCTGTGTATCTAATGACAGGAATTGCCCAGTTGTTAATTGCCTTGATGGCATTTCCTCCACTGAGTTTGGACTTTATGATCTTCTTCAGTCTAGTAATGTATTCATTTTTAATCTTCATTTCCCCTGTTGATGGTAAGACTGGCGTGCTTGTCCAGTTCAAGCTCCTTTGCCATGGCTTGACCTGTTTGGTATTATTGACAGAGGACTCAACAAACAATAGTGGATCTCCTTGAAAGATTCCTCTCTTATTCACCTATTTTATCCAAGCTGCATTTTTGTTGTATTTCTTTCGGTTGTCCCATAGTTGTGCCCAAAGCTGCACTGTTTCTTCTTTGTCAGGAAGTTATTTATTTATTAGATTTCTGTATCAGCCATCTTGTCTAAAGGCGACTAAGAAAATCTTTTTTTGAGAAATTGCCACATTATAAAATTCAGCTTTTGCTATAACTGGGAAGGTTACCCAAAATTTCCCCCTCACCCCTTGGCAGAAATGGAACAAACTGAATTTCCAACAAAATTCTCCCTGTCCATTCAGAATTAAGAAATGAAATGAAATGACACTCTTTTTCATGTCTCTTGCTCCCATATTTGCAAAGATACTTGAGACATCCACCGTTTTTCATTTTGTCCTTGTAACTCTTATTTCAGTCTGAACCAAATCGCATCAGTTTGAAAAGATATTTACCAAGCAGAGTAATTTATTGACTTTGGGTTGGATAGAGAACGGTGAGATATATAGATAGGAAAAGTTCATTTGTGGAATTAGCAGTGTTTCTGTGCAATAGCAATTAACTAAGCCATATAGTTTCTATATGTACGTTTACTTTACAACTTGAAAGGTTTTATCTACTCAAATAAAATTTAAGCTTCAAGTATGGTTATGTTTCCAAATGTCTAGAAGCATTTTTTCATATGAGTAGGTATATATGTATGTGTATTTGTATGCATGCATGTTCCAGGGTGAGTTTAGGTTGAAGTTACTGGCCAGGATAATAGAACAGGCTTTGTAGCAAAATGGAGTCCACCTGGATTTCTCCATCTACCCCACAGCAACTGTACCCCTGCTTCTTGCAGTTAGTAGTGATCTGCCCCATACCACCTTCTTTTTTTTACTTATTTATCCATTTCTACATTTGGTATAGAGATCCATGTGAAAGCCACATGACTCACTCAACCAGTTCCAGTTCAAGCCTTGATCCCAGTTCCCAGTTCCAGGAGAATAATGGGCAGGTCCAGACCTCCAGATGGGATGAGCAACAGAAGGTCTTTGCCTTGGAGCAGATCTGTGGGGTCTTCAGAGTTGACCTGGGACAGATGAGATCTCTTCGCCTTTTTTTCAGGTAAGAATTGACTGTGTCCGGACATGGCTGGCATTGTTCTGTTACCTAGGCATGTGATAGCACAACAAAACCAGAACGAGTTTTCATTCTTGGCTTTTCATTTGAAGAAAAGATTTCACGCTGCCACATGGGTCAAAACCAATATTGCGGTTCCTTGGAGTGATGATACTATCCATACTCATCTGCTGGCTTTTTTTATCACATTGTCCTTGTGTACTTGTGTGTTTTGAATAAGTGATCAAGAAATACTGGTCTGAGTTGCAAAATGGTGTGCAAATATGGTTTATTTCTATGTGTGTCTATTGATGGCTGATTTGTCTGAATGCAAGAGAAAAAAAACTTCCTGATAATTTTCCTAAATAATATGAAGTCTGTACTATTTTAAATTTAGGATTTTTTGGCCATGTTTCCCATAACGTGTCCTCCCAGTTGTGTCGAACAATAGTTCCCCAAATTCTTCAGGTTCAAAGAGATAATTTTTGAAATTGCAGTTCAATGCATCAGAGGGTGCCAAATTGGCACGATTATTTTGTATGGACTTGTGGTAGCTAAGTGATAGGCCATATACTTAGCTGTTGCTTAATGAGTATGCCTGAGAATTGGGAACAATACCCTTCATTCTGTTTCCCAGCTGTTTCCCAGGGATTAGTTTCTTGCCTGTCTGTCTACAGGGTTTGGTGGTCTCTTTGCCCTAAATATTTCATATACATTTATAGCACTCCCTCTCCCATCTTTTCCCTGTCATCTTCACCTTTTGCTTTGATCTCTAGTGACTGTGCAGTTGAGTAAATAAGGTTGACATGGTCCAGGCAAGCCATGTAAACCACTCCAACCCCTCTCTGAGGCAAATGGGCAGTTAAAAAGTGTGAAATATAAACCAAACAAACAAACAAACAAACAAAGAAGGCAGGTCCATAACAACCAGAACCAATGCAGTCTATAAGAGAGAAGGTAAAGTCTTTTCATTTAAAAGCGGGGAGAGCTGAAAAACCTTACCTGTTTATTATTTTCAGATAATTAACAGTATTGGCGTGCAAGTTTTATGAAACAAGTATGAAGACGTTTTTCATACTACAGTATTCTTCTGCTATTCTTAACCACATATCCACAATAAGTTCAGATTTGAAAAAAATTAATTATGTAAACTTAAAAATTACAATTTGGAATTATCAAGCAAGCTAATTTTTCTCCCTTTTTTCCACTCCCTTGATCTCGTGACTATAATTATTTAAATGTATCGTCACCAATCCAAGTGGTGACATATTAAAACATGAGGGCTAGAAATATGTTGCCTTCCTTCTCAACAAAGTTGGGTAATCGAAGAGTCACAGGATCAAGTGGTTCCACTATCACAAGATTCTTTCTTATCCACCATTAACCTAAGGTTAAAAGGAATAATTTTCTATCCAATCATCCTTTGGATCCACCTTGTACATCTATCTAGCATGATAATTATTTACGCCTTGCCAGGAGGAGTTTAAGGAAGAAGCAAACTGACCTTGGCAGCCAGTCCCTCAGTTCTTTCGCCCAGATCCATGTTGGTAGGATTTGCTGAGCATACCAAGGCTCAGGTTGATTACCATAAACAATCTGGTAAGTATTACCAGATGGAAACCAGGCCCTTCATTGGGTACCAAGAAGTGTGTGGCATGCCCTGATTCTTCAAGACCTCACAAGCTACAATTTGGCTATGCTGGTTCATAATCAGAGCCGTGTGTGTTCTGCAGGGGAGAAAATGAAAAGCAACGTCTACCCCCGGGGGGGGGGAATCAAAGTGTGTGCTCAGAATATATTATGCAAAGTAAGGTCAGATTATTTCCATAATTCATTTTGATTGCGGTTTGGAGTTCTCAAGGAAATTTGCCGTTTCAGTCCTTGCTGGCACATTCCACAGGGAAATGATGATAAAACAAGCGGGTGAATGAGGAGAGGCCTTGGAAAGAGATGGAGGGCAATAATGGGAAGGAACCACACTGGGCCCAAGCTTCTGACTATGCTGGAAGGGTAGTAGCATCCGTTTTCTTTCCCAAGGGTTAGCTTGTGTCAGCAGTTTTAAAAGCTGGATTGAATATGTTGCCTGTAATGGTACTGCTCCTGAAACTGTGGAACATATTTTATTATATTGTGCATTTTGTAAAAGTTTTCAGTAGGAATGTCTCTGGAGAGTCTCAGTCATCCAGGTCATAGTTGTTTCTTTTTTCTTCAAAAAGGCAATTGGACTGTTTTTTTCTTAGAAGAAGAAGAAAACATTTTGCCTCTCATCAAGGAAGCTTCATCAGTTCTGATGGCGGGGGGAATGGAAGGATAGAAGTTATTGGGCCTATTTTAAAATCTAAACCAGGAAGAAATATTTCTGAGCATGTAAAAATTTTTACTTGTCGATGAAAATCCTAAGATTACAGTGGCAGCAGCCAAATTTTTAACTATGGCTATAAAAAAGGATTTTAATAGCAAATCAATGAGCTTGGGTTTAAAGTCTGTTATGTAGTATTTATTAAATATTGTACTTGTTAATATGTTTTTAACCCAGTGTCAAGTTTAGATTACGTTTGTCATTTGGTTTTGGGCCTTCCGGTTAAATAAGATTGATTGATTTTATACACTTCTGTTAGCAAACCCTTTATTCTTATCATAGCCCTTTTCACTTGGTCCTTACCTGTTATCATAAAATGTCTGTGTTTACATTTTTTTTAGTGTTTTCAAGCCTACAAAAAATGCACACACTGTTAAAGGAGTAAAATCGTCCCTTAATATTGTTGGTGCACTGCGGAAATGGTAACATCCACACAATATGGTCTGTCTCAAAGGGTCCCAGGGCAAGGCACCTAGCTAATACATTTTGCTGACTCTGTGCTCCTACATCTCTCTCTGCACCTTTTCCTTCAGTGATGAGGCCTGCACCAGCGGGCAGCTGGTGGTTGCTAGCCGGGAGAGTCAGTATAAGATTTTTCACTTTCACCATGGTGGCCTGGATAAACTCTCCGAAGTGTTTCAGCAATGGAAGTATTGCACAGAGACGCATCTCAAAGACCAGGTAAGTTAGATTAGAGCAGGTGCTTGAAAATGCCAATTCACCTGATGACGATCAACTTCAGTAGATTCCCTCCTTCTTCCTGGCAGCCTCTGGATAATTGGTAGGCTTGTAAACTCAGAAAGCCCATCTGGTTCTTCCTTATACCAAAGAAGTAAGAACAGCAGTACTTTCTGACTTCATCTTACATATAATGGAGGCATCCAAAATGCTCATTTCTTCTAAAATTGGGCTAGAAAGAGAACACATTACATAACAGGAGTAAGCCGGCAGGATTTTAGACATGCCAAAGAAGGCTGGGGGAGGAGGGGGGCTTAGAATGCTTTATTGGACATTGAAGACTTCAGTCTAGTTTCATTTGCTCTCAGCGATTGGGCATGACAGGTTAGCTATATATAAACATGGACACAGCAGTGCAAGCAATCATTTGTCTTTTCCGTTTTGCTTGATGTGAGGAGAGATGAAAAACATGCATCTTTGGAAGAGGGAAAGAATTTGAATTCCTGTCTAGGATGTATCAGCATCTTTACTGCACACACGGTCTTTTTTTAGTAGTAATTTTATTTTAATGATTACAATTGATAACAATTAAAAACAGATACAAACTAAAAAAAAACACCAAAAAATTAAAGATTCAGAAGAGAAAAAAAGAGAATAAATAGAAAAATAGAAGAGAAAAAAAATAAGCAAATACAATAGCAAAGAAAAAAGCATATAAAGAAATTACAATTACAATTTTAATAACGTATCACCTTTTCTTAAATACAACAAATATATTCTTCCCATATCTCCTTATCTGTAACCAAATCCTTAAATCCTTGTCATTGCAATACTGATGTCAGCAAAAGTCAATTAAGGCTTATCAGAGATAACAACATAATCTATTTTTAACCTGGATCATATAAACCAACTTTATATTCCTTCCTTTTATTTCTAACCATTTTGATCTTTAGGCCCTTCAAAATGTCCTAGAACTATGATTTCATTTTTCTTTGTCCCTTCATATAAAATTCTTCACAGCTTTAACATGCCTCTTTAGTAAATCCAATCTAGGAAAATTATCCAGGCTTGTTTGAGTTTTTTTTGTTTTTCGGGTTTTTTGCATGTAGAGTGTAACATCTTTTTCCATATCATTCTTTTAGCCTGTCATTTTAAAATCCAGTTTCAAATCTATCTCAATCTTGTGAGGGAGAATTTATTCCCATTACTTCTTTTAGACACAATCTATCTATAGAGGCCGACACTGTTAATTTCTGGGCCCAGTTCAAAGCTATCCTTTAGTAGGCCCAGTGTTAAAATATTTTGCCTTATTCTGTATTTGTTCAAGTAGTCCTCAACTAACAGCCACAATTGGGATTGGAACTTCTGTTGCTAAGCGATGCAGTCATCATGTGACCATACCTGATTTTACTATCTTTTTTTTCCCATGGTTATTAAGTAAATCACAAGGTCATGAAGCGAATCTGGCTTCCTCCATTAACTTTGCTTACCGGATGCCAGCTGGGAAGGTTGCAAATAGCAATCACATAAGCCTGGGACTCTGCAACCATCATAAATACATGTAGGTTGCTAAGTGCCCAAATCATGATAATGGGAACTCCATGACGCTTCTAAGTGCAAGGACCAGTTGCAAATCACTTTTTTCAACACCACTGTAAATACAAAATGGTCACTGAATAAATGGGGAAACATTGAGGACTATCTATAAGTCAAATTTGAGTGTTCTTCTCCTTTAATTGTAATCTTTAGCTCGTTTTAGTTCTCTACAGTTCTCTACAGTGTCCAATTTTTAAAGCCTTAACAAAAGAATTAAAAACAAAAGCATTTTTCCCACAGGAAGGATGCTTCCATAATTTTATTTCAAATTTATCTGGACCTTTAGTCCATTTGTAACTTTCTAAAACTCTCTAAAATCAAAGATTTCATCACCCTTTTGTATTTATTCCCCCCTCCAATTTTTTTCAGTCCTTAAAGTTGTATTTAAAGCTTCTTTTGCTAAGGTTTGGAGGAAACTCACGCTGTGCCGTAAAACATGTCAGTCCAAAAGTTCCTAAAGCTGAAAAACAATTAACAATCAATTTCTGAAAGTGATTAGAAAAGGAAGTATGTGAACCCAGCGTCCTTTCAAAGTTGACCCCACTTTTATCAAGATGGCTATTACCTTGTTTCCCAGAGCTCTAAATCCACCTGCGATTGCTGTTTTGTAATCTCCTTGCGAGGTGTAAACAACCTAGAGCATTTGTGGGCAATCTTGAATCATCTTCTTGTCCAGAGAGGAATAACAAAGAGCTGATCTCCTCGCCAGTTTTTTTACTGCAGCGTCAGCTCCACAAACTTCAGTTTGTCATTTTGTCCCCAGGAGTCCCTCAACTCCCACTGCCAACACGGTCTTGAACATTAGGTATATGCTGATGCCAGTGGATGTACTCCATGAAAGCTTATACTACAATAAATTAGTCATTAATATGCTACAAAACTCATTGTTGAAACAAAATGGCACAGCTGCCCCTTCTGGAAATTGTTCATTCTGTGGCTCTTTACAGTCCATTCCAATCCTGTTTTGACAAGACCCGCTGCCATATCTTCCTTTAATTGGCACAAAGACTTTGCAAAGGTCTTAATTATGTGTTTAAAGGTACCGGAGATGCTTGTTAGAAACAGGGTTTCTAAATTCCCTACCTCCTCCCCCAACACACATTTCTCCTGCTGCTTTCCTCTCATTATAGTGCCACAGGGGCTTGCATTTGTGTGGAGCAACCTTTTGATTTTTAAATTAAATGTCAGCTGCAGTTTTTGCCCTGGAATGGCAAGCGTCCTCAGAGAGCCTGGCACCGCTGCTTCTCTCTTCCCTAACAGCAGGGCTTTTGTATGTGGCCAATCAGATGTAATTTATTACATGCATTCCTGGGCAGACTCAAGATATGGCTGCAAGCTGGGTGAACTGTGATCTTGGACAAGGAGGGGTGAGAAAGGAAGCCAACCACAAAGCAATTTTAAGGGGACTCAGAACCTTAATTCCTCCAGGACAGCTGCTTTCCCCCAGTTTCCAGAGGTTGGCTGGTTGATTGTTTTCCCAGGATGGTGTCAAAATGAGCTGGAGACCTAAGGCCGATGCAGCCATGACACAAGCTTTCTCTTTCCTCTTTTGTTTCCAATTAGCAGCTCACCGACGTGAAGACTTGCATGCAGTTCTCCATTCGCCGGCCCAAGCTCCCTTCCTCTGAGACCCACCCGGAGGAGAATGCATATAAGCGCTTAGATGTCTCTGGGTGGCTTCGTCATCTAAACAAGGCTGGACAAGTCGAAGAAGAGTACAAGCTGAGGAAGGTGAGAAGCAAGTCAACAGCGGCATGTTTTGCTCTGGGTTTCAACAGAGAGCCTCCCTCTGGCAGACTCCGTAGTTTAAGGCATTCTGCCCATTGTCCCTAGTTTGGGCCAAATCCTGGCAAGAGGGAAGGAACTGAACTAGTTAGGTGCAGCAGAATACACACACACACACAGACACACACACACACACACACACACACACACACAAAGCTCCTTCTTAAGTCAGATTGCTGCTAAGCCATTGTTGGTCACTGTTCTTTGAGATAGGAGGATCTGCAGCTATTGCCACGGGTGCTTGGGTGCTTGTGCCTCTCTCATCAGGCCCCAAGAAAGTGCTCGAAACTGTCTGGCTTGGAATAAATAAAAGGTTATGGAATATCTGTGCAAGGCTGGGTCCAAGTGTACCGTTTCCAAGATTGGGGATTAAGCTGTGACGTGAGAATGATGCGTTAATTGTACGGGCCCTCCAGGGGACTTATTGACATTGAAATGAGCTTGATTTGTGTCTCCCCTGGGAAATGGGAGGGCTCTGCTTTCCCTCCCAGCATATGCAGATTGTGGGCTCCTGAATCAAGGGAGCTCTTGTCAGGCAGAGTAAAAAGAGCTCCATTTCAGAAACGCTGACACTTTTCTCTGAATGTGGTTCTCATTCTTCTTCCCTCCCTAGGCTATTTTCTTTGGCGGGATCGATGTCTCAATCCGTGGCGAAGTTTGGCCCTTCTTGTTGCGCTACTACAGCTATGAATCCACATCGGAGGAGAGGGAGGCTCTCCGTATTGCAAAGAGAGAGGAATATTTTCAGATTCAACAGAAAAGGTGGCCAGGAGGAGATGGCTAATGTGTGAAGATACTGTTGCAAAACTACTTTGCCCTGCTCTTCTTCCATCCTCTTATCCTCATGCTCTTCCTCTTCATCTTTCTATACCATCTTTCATTTATACATTTATATTTACACACACACACACACACAGAGTTCTCAGCCTTCAATAGGTCAAAATTATTAGAGGTCTAGAATGGATGCTTTGTAGTAAAGCACTTCTAACTTCATAAAATTTTGTGTCCCCCCCCCCCCCACAGTGACATGACCATATTTCAAGTACTTGGCATCCGTTTCACCGTTACATCCAGTTGCAACATCCTGTGATCACATGATTTGCAATGGTATTAGCCCCAAAAAACCCTCATTCAGAACAATAGGATTGTACTTAGAACCCGATTAGTGATCACAGACTGTAATAACAACCGGAAATCTAATTGTGTCCATAAGAACTACCAATACATACATACATACATACACACACACAAACACACACACACACAATATCCCTCAAAGTGATATGTCTGTTTTCTTTGCAACAAGCCTGTGAGCTGGGTTGGGGTGAGATGAAGGACTGGCCCAGTTGGCTATTATACCTAAAGCAGGCCTAGAACTCCCAGTGTCCTGGTTTCTAAACTAGCACCTTGACCACTGCACCAAACTGATTCTCTTATAACTAAGGACCAGTCCCATCTCAAAGCATCTATGTTATTATGAACAGGAGTAGGGAGTATCCACTACCATTATGGTGGGTAGAGGGAGATTTGGTTGGGAAAGAATTCCAAGTGATGTACTTCTGAGACCTGATTCATATGTCAAATTCAGCCATAATTTCTTTAAATATGATTTGTTGAATAAATCACAGCTGGTTTCACAAACCATAAAACAGGGTTTACAGACATAACTGTTGAATCTATGGGGCTGACTGTATTTACACACATCAATAACTGCTGGTAAAGGTCATCCAGAGTTTTAGGGCTTGGTACTGCCCATAATCTCTGATGACAGCCAGTCTGTCTCTACTTTTTATCAAATTCCAAGGTATCTGAACAAATTTTTCAGAAGGGGCTGAAAAGAAGAACCTGGTCAATTGGAAGGAAGAGCAGGAAATCAGTTTCAGGCTGTTAGTTGGGTGACACATACTGTGAAAATTCTATTTGCATATGGTGGATTCACCACAGAATCTGACCAGGAATGTATTTACACAATGAAAACTAGTACTTTGACTTGCACCCCTGACGTGTTCTGTCCTGTATGGGTTATAGTAGCACACCGTTCATGGGTCTGCCTTTGAAAAGTGTTTGGAAATTTCAACAACTATAGAACCCTCCATTTAGGCTATTGATTAGGGTGAGTGGTGAGAAGCACGCGCCTCCCTTATTATATGGTCTATTTTTCATATTATTGGATTGTATCTTGGGACTTGGTTAGTTGAAGGGCTGCATTCTTCCCTTTAGAACTGCATAGGTTCAACATCTTCAGGCAAGGCTTTTCCCTTGGTCCCATCATCATCATCATCATCATCATCAGGAGCACATTTAGTTGCAGTGGAAAAGAAGGCTGTTTTGGCTGTTTTTTTTATATTTTTGTAGTCTCCTACAAAAGGAGCCAAGTGATTATTCCACTGCCAACAATCAGATGAGTTTAATTTTGAGGATGGTGTTTACAGATTTCAAGCTGATGCAAAACTGTCTATAAGTTTTTTTTTTAAAAAAAAAACCCAGTCTACTTATCATTTTATATGCTGTGTTTGGTTTACTCCTGTGTGCCCTAGTAATATACATTACAGCTGTGTAGTGCTTTGTATCGGGAAGAGACAGCTTTGGAAGGCAACCATAGCCCCCATTTGCAGCACATTCAAGAAGTTTCTAGGATTGCATAGCTGCATTGGAAACCCTTTGCAGCAGCCTAAAAGACACAGTTGCTGGACATGCACTCAACAAGCGTTCCAAAGCATCTCTTTCCAATCGAATCTGTCACGCTGCAACGCTCTAGCATAGGTGTGCAATAACTCCGGTGTTCCTCAGACTCTCCCTAGCACCAGATGAGCAGAAGGCCTTCTGGAGGAATGTGCAGTTCACCGTTGATAAAGACGTGGTGAGGACTGACCGTAGTAACCAGTTTTTCCGAGGAGAGAACAACCCCAACGTGGAGACTATGAGGTGATCATTTTGTCCAAGTAATATCAAACTGTGCATCTAATTCAGACATGTCAAACACAAGGCCCGGGGGCCGGATGCGGCCTGCGAAGTGGTTTCATGTGGCCTGCGAAGCCATCCTGGAAACAGTGAGGGAACGGCCCCCGCTGCCTTGGCCCTGGCCGGCTGGGAGCCAATGTACAATTTTGTGGTGGCCATCTATGCTGAAATGCATTCAGTCTTAGCTCCACAAGGCCGTCTAGAAACAGCGAGGAACCAGCCCCTGCCATGTTGGCCCTGCCCCCTGGGTGCATGCTGGGGAGGTGTCACCCTTTGTGAGGAATGAAGAAATGGACCATGCCTTGGCACTTGCCCCGGTCCCACTCCCTTCTGCCAGAGACCCTCAGATCTGCCCCACTCCTGCCCAGGCCCCCACAGGCACCCTTGACGCGAACGATGTAGAGCTGGCCATGCCCACCCAGTAGGCCACACCCACTCCATCCATGCCCACCCAGTAGGCTGCACCCACCCTGGCCACACATACCCGCCCCCCCGAGGGCAACCGCAATGCTGATGCGGCCCTCAATGAAATTGAGTTTGACACCTCTGATCTAATTGGTAAATTCAAATTCATTCCTGCTTGGACAAAATCCTCTATAGAGGATTTCCAGGCAAACTGAGAAAGTCACAGGCTTTTTCACTTGAAGTGGCTAATCATACTCAGTGTAAAGCTGTTTCAAATGTTTCGCATGCCATATCTTTTTAAACAGCCTTTCCCATTCTGGGGCCTTCCAGATATGTGTCCAAATTCGCAGCTGGTAGGTTCCAAACAAATGGCTGGGAATTAAGGGAGCTGTAGGCCAGTTAACAGAGGGGCATTAGGTTGGGAAAGGCTGCTTGACAGCAACCCGGAAGATGTGAGTTTTATGCCTGGTACAAATAAATAAAATACTGCAGGTGGGGGATTAAAGCAGAGAGAGAATGCTTTGTCTCAGGCCTCTAAATAGCTCAGGGCTTCCTGTTCTCCTGGAAATTATGTACTTTCTGTGTCACAGTGGTCTTTTTCTCCTTTGTTTTAAAAGAAGCTTCTGGCCAATGGTTCCTTGGTAAGGGAAGAACAGAACTCTCTGACTTCCATCATCCCTAACCTCACTTTTTTTTAAAAAAATTGTCCTTTTCTTAGGCGGATCTTGCTGAACTATGCAGTGTACAACCCGGCCATTGGCTATTCCCAGGGAATGTCTGACCTCGTGGCCCCCATCCTTGCTGAGGTTCTGGATGAATCGGATACTTTCTGGTGCTTTGTTGGTTTGATGCAGAACACGATCTTTATCAGCTCCCCTCGGGATGAGGATATGGAGAAGCAACTGGTGAGGCTTGGAGCTGAGGGCCTTTTCTGTTTCCTCTCCTTCCCCTTCCCTGTCATTTCCAAAGAATCTGGAATCTGCACCTGGGGCTGCCAGAGACACTGTGTATCCCACAAGAGAAACGGAGGGGTTGTGAGGCCTTCTGTCAGAGAAGCAGAAACGGGAAGGTTGTGCCCGCAAGAGGCCCTGGCAAGGCAGAAATAGCCACTTCCTGGCAGCTCCCGAGGCTTCTTGCCCAGATCCAGCGTTCTTGTTGTTGGCATGTTGTTTTCTGGGTTTGTGGGTCCACCAACTGGTGCAGTCAGCTCTGGGAGGCCTGTGAGCTTCTATCGACTCAGGAGGGTGTGAAGAGCGAATGTAGGCAATCCCAGAAGGTGCAAACTGTGGCTGTCCCTCTTTCTCTTCTTCCCTGGCTGTGGCTGAGCCGGGCGCCATTTTTCTCTTTGCAGATGTACCTGCGAGAACTGCTGCGGTTGATGCACATACGCTTTTACCAGCACCTGTCTTCCCTTGGGGAGGATGGCCTTCAGGTGCTTTTTTGTCACCGCTGGATCCTCCTCTGCTTTAAGCGAGAGTTTCCGGATGCTGAAGCCCTGCGCATGTGGGAAGCCTGCTGGGCTCATTACCAGGTGAGGCCTGGGAACAGCTTGCTCTGGGCCCCGCATTCCCCCCCCCCCAGGAAGAACTGTTGCCCATTGCAGTCCCTGCTTTCCAGCTCTCTGTCCCAGTCTTGATGGGGATAAGCTGAACATGCTTCCCGATCTCCTCTGAGTAATCTCCTGGCCTTCCCTTCCATGTCCCCTGCCCCCTTTGTCTCCTCTGACATTACACAAACAGATGTAAATTTCCCGCTTGATGATTCATTTGGAAGCTTCTGGGCCCTCTTGTTGCTGTGGCTACCCATCAACCTGACAGGCCTTCTCCCCGCTGTGCAGTGGCAGCCGCAGTTTGGCTGCCATGCCCTCTCCCAAGTGTCAACGTTGATGCCTGCTCTGTGCAAGCTCTCTCCAGAGAGAGAGAGAGAGAGAGAGGGACAGCGCCATGCCTACCCTACCTCCACAGCGCCTCTTGTGAGGTTAGCCCCAGGTCCCAACAGCAGGAAAACAAGCGTATGGTTTGTGTCAGACCTGGTCTTCTCCTGTAAATGGAGGCTGCCACCAAACCACGTTCACCATATGCTGCTAACTCTCATTTCTCTCTGCCAAATAGTTGCTCTCTGGTGGTGGTCCAGGGAGGGAGGGGTGTAGGGGGGAGAAAATGCCTGGAGCAAGCTTGCTTCAAATTAGCATAGAGCGGCAGCCAGGAAGGTGGCTCTTCTTGGCTCCGGCTCCGGCTTCGCTGCCTCTTAGCTGCCTGATCTAGACTTCTGTGGGAATAACGTGTTACGGAAGACAAAACCGAATCCTGCAGCCAAACCGAATTCAGAAGGGAAAGATCAGAGCTTTGATTATACATTAATAAAGCATATCATGTTAAATGCCAAAAGTGCTTAAGTATGGGACAAGCACTAAAGACTGCTGGTATTTAAACATAAGTCTGACTGTTACATGTACAAAATCTTGCATTGATTTCTTAGGAGACAGTGAGTTCTAGTCCCGCCTTAGCCATTAAAGCCGGTTGGGCCAGTCATTTTCTCTCAGCCCAACCCACTTCACAGAGCTGTTGTTTTGGGGGAAGATAGGAGGAGGAAGGAATAGTATGTTTGTTCAGCACCTTAAGGTATTTATAAAGTAATAAAGGCAGGATTTTAAAAAAAAAATCTAATAAACTTGCAATCACGTTTGCATTCTATTCAAGTACATCATTAATTTTTTTTTATTATTATTTTTTTTACTTTTCTTGGGCACCAGGCTTTATCCCTTGATTTACCAGTTTTGGCTTCTTTTTTCTTAGCTCTCATTCAAGTAAGATTTGCGATACTTTTGATAGCACTCTCTAGAAATCCCTTTGGAAGCTCATTCCAGTTGCTTGACCTTTGTGAAACGGGTGGAGTCGGGGTGGGCAACTACGGCCCCTGTATGACCTGTGGCCTTCAATTCCCAGCTGGCTTAGGAATTCTGGGAATTGAAGTCCACGGGTCATGAAGGAGCTGTAGTTGCCTATTCTTGCTCTGGAGACATCTGGTTTTGACTCCTGTAGCTGACAGCAGGGGGCAGCATTGCAAACTTCATGTTTGCTACTAATTGTGGCTGCAGAAATATTTCAGAGAAGCTGCAGTCAAAGCAGGGTGGACATGTATAACATCCTATTCGTTGTTAGCAGTGTGACAGAATGGCAGTCTTCAATTTCCCTTACTCATTGCTGACTGTCTTTCAGGTCTGATCTTTCCTAATGCAATCTCCAGCACAACTGGGTACCTGCCTTCTCAGCTGAAGATGCCTTTGAATTCAGTGGGGCTCAAGTTAGTGGGTGAGCAGCCTTGCTCTACTGGTGTCCTTCACCTGGTTGGACATCATCTCCCTTGATCCCCAGACAGCAAGAAGGCAGCAGCTTAAAGAAAGCCGGTGTGTAAGGTTATGGCTTTGTTTCATGCAGTCCCAAGATCTGAGCTAATGTTCTACTCATCCTTTGCTTGGGGCATCCTAGACTATAGAGGTTAAAAATTCTTGGACTATATAGCAGCCACTCACTATTCCTGATGGAAGCAGTACCAATCTTCCAATGGTGCCTGTGCTGGAGATTGCAGACTCCAAAACCAGTTTTCCAAAACATTTGTTTTCCTGTGGTTTTTTTCCCCCTGTATTTCCTTACAGAAAATAATCTGTCCTCACTGGGTGGGAGAAAAAAAATCTGAAATGCAAATGAGAGCTCTGGATTAATCTACTGCATTCATAGTCTGAAACTCAAACCATAACATCCACAAGTTCTGCATTAGACGAAGTGCTTCCTTTTGTTCTATATCATATATTATTTTGAATAGTGGACAAGCAGTAATGTTGCCCTTCCATCTTGTCATATAATTACGAGCACCATAAATTGCTTTTTATTTTGTTGCCATTTCTTGGGGCTTCCTCTTAGCCCGAGAAACCTCTTCAAAGCATTGTTGGTACTAACTGTCTTCTGGGTTACTTTTGCTGCAGACAGACTATTTCCATCTCTTCATCTGTGTGGCTATTGTGGTGATCTATGGGGATGATGTCATTGAACAGCAACTGGCTACGGACCAGATGCTGCTACACTTTGGGAACCTCGCCATGCACATGAATGGGGAGCTCATACTCAGGAAGGTAAATCAATGTCCAGGGTTCAAATGAAAACTTCTGGGAAGAAATTTATGGACTTTAAAGGAGCGCACAGAATGTTGTGCTCAATGTGGGAAGGTTTTTGGGGTGTCCGTGTGTGATCAGCCTTGATTATGAGTTAACAATAGGCATGGTTTAGACAGGCTTGGCTATTCCAGATAGCTGTCTTCTGTGGACCTAAACATCTCCTGCTGTCTCTCTTCCAGGCTAGGAGTTTGCTCTATCAGTTCCGCCTGCTACCCCGGATCCCCTGCAGTCTGCATGACCTGTGCAAACTCTGTGGAACAGGCATGTGGGACAGCGGCTATATCCCCGCCGTGGAATGTACTGGAAATCACCCTGACTCTGATAGCTGCCCATATGGAGGCACGGTGGATGAGCCATCTCCCAAGTCAGGAAATGATTGCAGAAGGGGACTTAAAACACGAGAGGTCTTTACTTTCCGGAAATGACTGTTCAGGATCGTATCCCAGCTACGTAAGGACCTCAAAGCGGTGGGCACAGTTGGGGCCTGGCAAGCAAAAAATGAAAGAAAAAAAAAGGGGGTTTTCTTCTGATCCAAAAATGAAGCTGGTTATGGGAGGAGAACAGACATGATACAGAGTAGAAGAATCTCCTGCTTTGTGATCAGAGCTGGATTTTGATGTGCATCAAAACAGGAAGCAGGTTGACCAGACTATGGAGTTGCTTTGTAGTTCGGAACAAATGGAGAAAGAGGCTGAGCCCGGCAAATCAGGGTCAAAAGTGACCCAGGATTCCCTGCCTCCCTTGTTATGTAGGGAATAGCGACTGCTTTAGAAAATGAATCCACAACCAGCAACCCTGATGGTAGGTAAAGGGGCAGGGTCAACCTTGCTCCTTTGCCCCGGTGCACCCACACACCTATGCATGCAGATACTGCTTTAACCAAAATGCACCACTCACTGGCTTTATGTGAAGCCACGATGATCACCTGGAGTATAGTCTGCCAAAAACAATAAAAATACAAACTTTGGAGTTCCCAAAGGAAACATTTCAGCGTGTGTGTAAACCTTGGTCACTGTATTTAAAAAGCCTTTAGTTTTTCCCCATATACACCTCAAATGTTTGCCATTAGGAAAGTGAGAATCAACAGCTTCACTGTGAATGTAAATTATGCAAAAACCACACCTCGTACAAGGTGGTCTGCTTGATTTAAACCTCTCAAATAAAACAAACTGGAAAAAGTTCTTCTCGGTATCCCAACAATACCGAAGCTTTGAGGCATTTAGCTTTATTAAGAACTTCTCTGGTGAGGACTTTGGTGGTCAGAGAAAGGCTACGAGTTTCAGAGCCATTGTGTTCTCCTTTCAAACCAGTAGCCTACATCTCGCTTCCCCGTGTCCTTCTCCAGTTTTACTCCTGTTGATTTAACTGTTTCCTAGTTAAAATAATAACAATAAAAAACCCTCTTTACTTCAAGTGGTAGGATCATCCTGAAATATTGAGGTGGTGTAATGAATGCCTACCTGAATAACATGAGGATTCTTTCAGCCACTTAGTTCAATTCAAATGTTATTTAGGTCAAAGACCAGTTATAGAAGAAAACAACTAACAAACTGTTTAAAAATAAAAGAGGAAGGAAAGCCAAGCTAAAAAAGACAATACCCACCAATATTACCAGTACACATTTTCAACCATTTTAATTTGGCTCTTCATCAAATAGCCAGGCAGTGGAGCTGTTCTTGCTACATCTGTCCCCAAAGGAGACACTTGGTTCTAGGTCCTAGGCGAAATATGCAAGCTGGAGTGGTGAGCAAAGGCAGCTACTTGGGGGGGGGGAGGGGGGGTGTTAAGTATTTCTTGCTTATTTTTAAATCTATTTAAATGGTTATAATGCACGTGTAAGAGAGAAGCTCCACCCAGCTCTCCGGACCTGGTGCTTTGAAATGTAGGCCTTGCGCTGAATGAGCCACCAAGCTCTTCACACAGGTTGTTAAGTGTGAGGTGTTTTTAGAGATATTAAGTAATGCCTTCGTTAGAAGCCACAGCTGTCTCCTTCGTAACCCTAGCAAAACCAGCATAATTTGCGACACCTCCCTGCTTCAGCCAAAGGCAGCCTGTTACTTTTTATGGAAATAGAATTACCAAGTGCTGATAATTTCACCCGTTTTAAAAAAAAATGAACAGATGACCAAAAAAAAAAAAAAAAAGAAGAAGACTTTTTGAGCTTCCAAATGGGTAGGATTGTCTATCCTTTGGAAGAGGAATATTTCCAAATCTAGCTGAAAGGAATCTGGTGGCTGGGCTATAAAATGTTATTCAGTGCTTTGTCCAGAAATTGTATTTTTTTTTTTTAAAAAAAAGATATAGCATGGACATTTCAGAACAAATGCAATTTATTGTCATCAAACTGCAGCAGTAGCTGGGTTGTATTGAGAATAGTTTCTAACAGCTTTCTTAGCCATCCAGAATCGCTTTTCTGAGTAAGATGGTCAGCATATAAATTAAATAAATTAAAAATGGATAAATAAATAAACTTTGCAATACAGTATAATTGGACACGAATGCTGCAGGTCAGAATTTGAGTGTTTTACTTGGTTTCCGTACATTTTTTAAGATTGAAATCCCAGTGGCAGACTAATAGGGCTATACTTATAGG
>NW_015386203.1:31896-39878 GCF_001527695.2 Protobothrops mucrosquamatus | reverse complement strand
TATTATTATTATTATTATTATTATTATTATTATTATTATTATTATTATTATTATTATTATTATTATTATTATTATTAAGTTGGAGCTGAGATAGCCTGCCCTTGATGCTAGTGTTGTTTTCAACTTTTTCAGTTGCTGCTTAGGTCTCGAGGACCTTTTCCCACAACCATCCCCATCAATGTGGATTAGCTGATCGCTTGGAGAACAGATAACCATTGGTGCTTTAACGCCCTGCCCTCTTGTCCACATCCAAGTTTCTTGTTGGATGCTTTTAAAAATCTCAACAACTGCTCTACAGGAAAGCTGGCCAGGTGGGGTGCTCTCCCTCTGAGAAATAAAAAAGCTATGAGAAATCATAACAGATGGCAGCATGCATTGGCTGACCTTGTAAAGCAGGGTTGTCAAACTGCCGGCCCATGGACCAGTTGTGTCATGGCGAAACTGCGCCCACCCCATTGCCGGCAATGGGAAAAAAAGTCACGATACATCGCGACACGTCACATGACGTTGCGAGTTTGACACCCCTGTTGTAAAGGCTAAGCAGGCTAAGACCTGATTAGCACCTGGAGGGGAGACTACCAGGCAATCCCACAGTTGCAAGTTAGGAGAATGAATTTGAAAAAAGAATGATGAACCACTTCCGTGTCATTGCCAAGAAATAACCTGAATGTGTTCTTGGTGCAATTACTCAAGTTATTTTCTAAAGCAGTGGTCTCCAACTTTTTCGACGTATGTGCACTCACCACCACTTCCATGGCCCAGTTCCAAACGGACTGTGGCCTGGCGCCAGGCTGCAGATCGGGGGTTGGGGGCCCCTGTTCTAAAGTGTTCCTGGGGGATTTGGCAGCCCTGCGAGAGGAGGTGGGGCCCAGGAGCTCCACCAGAGTGGCTTTTTTTTTTTTTTTTTGGCATGGAAGCCCCTTTATAACTGTTTGTTTCAGGATCTGTTTCTCAATTCCTGAATTAGCAACTTAAGCCATTCTTTGTCATAAAGGACAAGCAAGAGGAGGCCCGGATTGCTATCCTCCTCTAGGCACTGCTGATGTAACTCTGAAAGCAGTTTTCCTATAGCTTCTTCCTTCCTTCACAGGAATTCAAGCTGCTCTTTGTCATCAGTGCAAGGGGTTGTGTTTGCATATATAAACAGAAGTGGGGAGGGAGGCCAAGGGGGAGAAGAGAGGAAAGCTCTTCAGATTTCAAGGTCAGGAGGGAAAGAGCTGTTTTAATTTCAGTTCAGCCCAGCCATGCTGGAGATGGCTGTGAGGGAGACACTTCTGAAGGAGCAGCTTGGGTAGGGAATATATTATGGGCTTGCCTCCTTGTATCGAGGACCTCCAGTGTCCTTATGTCGTGGTGGATGACAGACGTTCGAGATGACGAGTCATCACTAACACAACACCGTCCCCACCCGTTGAGACCGTTCAAATGCTGGACACCTGAAGTTGAAGGTCTTAAGGACTCGGACGGTACAACCGAGTCCTTAAGACCCTCGTCTGCAGGTATCCTGCATTTCAATATCACGCCCACCCCTGTGCTATGGCGTAATTCCAAACATTCTCCTGGCTACTGGCCACAGTTGAGCTGACCCCATGTCACAGAATTTGGGGAGGGGGGGGTTAAGGTGATAGCTGCCATTGCCATTGTTTGAGTCACCATCTGCCAATAAGAGAACATGTTAGGATTGTTCTATAAATGTGCACTGTTCGTCTAAAAAAGGGAATGTTGCTAACAGACTCATCAAATATATTTCACTGGACAACTCTTTCCACAGAAGATGGTAGGTTTTTGAGACAACGTGTGTTCTAGAAATACTAAGACAAGAAGCCTCTCAATGTTAGTGCTTAAAATACTGTGCGGGAGATTATACAGGAATTGAAAGAGTTTTCCCCCCCTAGTTTCTATATTACGTAGAACAGTGTTTCTCAATCTTGACAATTTTAAGGCATGTGGACTTCAACTCCCAGAATTCCACAGCCAGCATTGCTGGCTGTGGAATTCTGGGAGTTGAAGTCCACATGCCTTAAAATTGTCAAGGTTGAGAAACACTGACGTAGAATGATGTTTGCCATGGTGGCACAGTGGTTAGAATGCAGTACTACAGGCTACTTCTGCTGACTCCCTGTTGCCAACAGTTCGGCAGTTCGATTCTCACCGGCTCACCGCAGCCTTCCATCCTTCTGAGGTTGGTAAAATGAAGACCCAGATTGTTGGAGGCAATAGACTGACTCTGTAAACTGCTTAGAGAGGACTGTAAAGTACTGTGCAGTGGTATATAAGTCTAAGTGCTATTGCTATTTGTATATTGTTGGTGCTTTTGCGTACCTTAGTGCTTAACAATTACTCCACAAATTTAAGCACCAGTTCTGTCAGTACATTCCTAAACATACCTTATTGTTTAGTTAGATTAGATTGTGTTCAACCATCCGTCAGTACGCTTAGTGACAGTTTGTCTCAAAACTATGCCAGTTGAGAAAATATGTCCTGTCACTGGAATTGCCCCATCTAAGATCAAGAGAGAAGTAGCAGCAGATGCCGAGAGAGCTAAGCAAGAGAATGTTCCTTGACATCCTCAGAATGGACATATGCCCGAAGCCTGCTGACTCAGATCTAGAAACACCTTTATGGCAAAAACAAACATTCTTGAAGGTACACAAGAACAAAATTGAATTAAAAGATGGAGGAAGGAGACTACCAAGCAAGGAATAACATTAAAAAGGATATGGCTGAAGGATCTGATCTCCCTTATACTACTTGGAGGATCCTAAATAGGTTGAAAGCTGGAATGCCTAAGTGTAAAACCAATATGCTCAAGTGGAGCCTCTTAGCGGATAACAACACTCTGTGTGAAGGTGGAAAGACACGGAGCCCAGCCCATCTGCTGGTATGTCAGCTACTACCAGAAACATGTACTGATAATGACTTATTTTTGGCCAACAACAAAGCCAAGAAGGTGCCTTCATTCTGGCAGTTTAAAGTTTGATCTAGACCCAGAAGAAGAAGAAACATCCCTCACATTTCTTGTATCAATATAAAATGGCAGAGGGATGGGACCACTGTGTACAATTAGTGTGTCAACAGAAAAGGAATACATAGAGTTATACAAGGTACATAGAGTTATGGTAAATATAGAGTTATACAAGGTTAAATGGATCTATGATCCAGAACAGTATGTGATTCTACATATACCAGAGCACAGTGCTTCCCAAATATATATTAATGATATGGAATTTATGAGACTTTCTGAAGAGCTGAACTAGTATAGTTTGTGCAACTGTATTTGGAGAAATCCCATTGAGCTAAATGGGATGCACATTCTAACAATAAGGTATGTTTCGGAATGTATTCTTATTGACCAAACTCTTGCTTAAAACAGTAGCAAACATGAATAGGTTGAGCTCCGAGATGATACTGGTCTTCTGCCCTTGCCTCGATTCATGTTTCTGGAACTGGAAACTATCCTGCTTCTCAGTTTACAATGAATGTCTTTTACTTTCAGTTTGCAAACAGTTGCCCGTTAGGTTTGGTTGGTTGTTTTTACTAAAACCCAGCTCACTGTTGTTGTTATATGACACTATTAAGGGGCAGGGTCCCTCCCTATCATGCTTAAATTCTACTGCATTATTGCATTTCCTGTACTAATATCAACTATGAATAATGAACATTCCTGATTTGGTTTATGACAGTGGTTCTCAACCTTTTTAATGCCGCGACCCCCAACCGGTCGTAAGTCGAGGACTAAACCGGTCGTAAGTCGAGGACTAAACCGGTCGTAAGTCGAGGACTAAACCAGTCTTAAGTCGAGGACTACCCAACCGGTCGTAAGTCGAGGACTTTCCCTGCCCGGGAGCGCCGCGCATGCGTGGTTCTGACCCCTGCGCCGGCCGAGGCGTAGCTGGCAAGCGGCAGAGACGGAGCAGGCCGACCACCAGCTGGCCCAGCTCAAGGGAGGTAAGGCACCCACCGGAAAAGGGGGAAAAAATGGCGGACAGCCTTGCTTGGCGACCCCCGTGAAATGGTCGATCGACCCCAAATGGGGTCGCGACCCATAGGTTGAGAACCGCTGGTTTATGAGAATCCTTCCTTCTGCAGGATATCAGTGGCCATCATGGGTGATGAGGTCACTAGTTCTCCAGTGGTTCTCTTTCCATCTAGCATCTCTTCTTCCAGCCTCAGGAAGAATGCCAAGGAGAGATTCCTTTGACACTTAACAGGGCAGGAAGAGTCTCCCTTCCCCATGAGGCTATTAGTTGTCAATACAATGTCCTTGCATTTTCAGGGATGCATCTTTGTGAACGAGCATCAAAGAACTGAAAGCCATAGAAAATGTATGGTTGAGTTATTCAAATAGTATGAGAAGTATGGCTCAATCATAAAGCCCAACTGCTATAAAGGATAAACTTTGTCCCAATTGAATGCAGCTCTTGCAATTGCAATTGTTACAGATGTGTCCAAATCCATCTCAACATTTTGTGTTATGGATGGGTCATCTGGGGAGTGGCCAAGCTGCTGAGACAAGGCATTTTTTTAGTCCCAGATTGCTGCTTGCCTGCAAGTCTTCCTCTAGGGATGGGGTGGATCGTGCTTCCCCCCCCTACTTCCTAGAAATAGGCTCATCTGTATGTACGAACACAGCCACAAACCCAAATTCACTTCTCTTTTGGCCGTGAGCAGTAATCTATGGCAGCTTTTAAATTCTTGCCCCCTGAAAATGCTCTGTGATTTATTTACCCTGTTGCCAATCTTACCTCTCTTTCGGCATGCAGAAATTTTATTATCTGCTTTAAAGTTAAGAACAGGCATTTGTTCTTATTGCAGAAAGAAGTACATATAAGGGAAGAATAGCTGAAACTTTGGCTTTGTACCAATCCATCCTTTAACCTCTGGTTAGGAAGGACGCAGGTGGGCAGTTTCCCCGCAGAATCTGAAATCATTTACCAATAGCCTCATAGGAGCAGCTGAGAATATGATTTCCTTGCGCTGGAAAGGTAAAACAGTGGAGCAGAATGTTCCTGGCAGATGGTAACTCAGCGCTCCCCAAATGAACATGCTGTCTTAGCATGGGTTCAGTGCGCTGTTAAATGCCTGCTTTCATTATGGAGACCTCTTCGACAAGGAAAAGACAAATCCTGTGAAGAAAGGACTTTGTAATCACCACAATTTGAAGGGTCACCGCAGCGTCACTCCTCATTTTTAGGCTGGTTATATATGCTTTAATAACAGAGGATCATGTATGAGAACAGAGGCACATATCAAATGACCCCAAACTGACCAACTTCTGCTTTTTACATGAGCTTTATAAGGGCTCTTTGCTAACTAAGCAAACTAACCAAGCCCCCAAGACTCCATCTTCTAACAAGGCTGTTCTGAGAAGGTCAAAGGCAGTGTCTCCATGTTCAAAGACATGTTCCCTTAAAGCCAAAGAGGTGGCCATTTAGTTTCTCTTACATTTCTTGGAAGATCTGCCCTAACTTCCCATCTAGCATATATGTATAATTTGTTCTACCTGTATTTCAATTACCTGCACTTCAGCTATTGAAATAGAAGGCTTTAACCTCAATACGGGTGTGTTTCACCCACTCAGCTATTCATCAAAGATCTAAAAGATAACCAACCTCTACTTTAAGCAAACAGTTGGAGACAGCTAATTTGGAGGCACCACGTGCCAAGTGTCTTCCTCCTTAAAGTAAGTGTATCAAATAGCCTCCCATGGTTTTACAAGGAGAAAAAAATGCTTTTGTCATGACACCCTTTATTGGTGCTGTCTACAAACACAAGTTCAGACAAAGCGTACCATCGCTATCTTTTATGTGCAATTCTTTTTCCTGAGGTCACATGATAGTCTAACGTCATAGAAAGGTGATGCAATGGATGGGATAGGAGAGAAACTCAGAATGAGAGGTGGGGGCTTAGTCAGTCACAGCCCATCTTTTAAAATGTGGAAAAATGCACGTGCCAGAGTAGAACACTGTCGCTGAAAATGCGTCTATTTAAAAAATAAAATTTGGAGAAGGCTGATGGGAGAGATTGTGCTGCTCACCACTCCTGCAGTGTCAGAGACAATATCATATATATTATCAAAGTGTTTCCCACAATTGGATTCTAGACAGTTTCTATTACCCTGGTGGGAAATGTGCCATTTTTAAAGTATAAATGTTGCCCTTTAGCAGTGAGAAATTATGAATGGTCCCAGAAATAGCAGTATATCTGGGAGCAAAGGAGGACCATTTTTAACTAATAGGTAATAAATATGTCTTCACTGCACACAAAGACTTACATGTACAAACTGAACATTGTTTTTCTGAACTCCTGGATCAGAATCCAGAATTTTTCATCAGCTTCTCAGGTATCATATTCAACAATAGAGGGCTTTGCAGACTAAACTAAGCTTTGCTTTAACCAGTAAGGAAATTCATATACCATACTTAATCCCAAAATAGAAATTTACTTTCAGAGTTCAAAATGTTGCTCTACATATTTTTGCAGAGCTCTAGAATGAACAGAGTCTAAAAAGCACAATATAATTATGCTGGAAGGAGGAGGAGGAGGAGGAGGAGGAGGAATTTTCAGCAGATGTAGCTTGCTGTGAAAATCTTGGAATTCTAGAATCCAAGGATTAGAAAGGAAATCATAGGTCATTTCAATACATTATTTGCCAGTAAAGAATTCCATTTTGGAAATCAATGCCACCTCACAGGTTTTAGAAGCCTAGTTGATCTTGAAAAAAGTTGAGCAGGGTTAGTACTTGGATGTGAGACCACTAGGAAATCTTAGGATCATTGACTAAATAGGAAAGTTGAAAAACCATGCAGGAAGAAAGCAAACTATTTCCATGCTGATATCAAGAAGCTACACACGGATGTGTCCATGTATGCATCAGGAGACAGGCTTGGTATACAGGAGATTTATTTTATTTCCACTTAGAGGTAGTCATTCTCTAGTTGTTCTTCAGCTAACTAATAGCAAGAAAAGCAGCATGTGGCCAGCTCACTTAATTTGTTGTGACACTGATAGATACAGCCACCTTAAAGGTCAGATCAAAACCTACTTATTTCTGACCAATGGCCTAGAGCAGTGGTTGGTGAGCTGCATTTAATTTCATACATGCTTTGAAAAAGGTCCAAGGAGATTTCTTTGTCCCTGCATCACAGTTAGCATTTTAGGAAAGAAAGAAAAGTTGTCAAAAAAAAAAAAAGGATGAAAGGAATAAAGGGCCATCCCAACCTTTTAGCCTCGCCAATCAGGAAAAAGAATTACACTCTCTTGATCAGGAAAGCTTTACAAAATTTATCTAACACTCTTCATAAAAAATATCCCTGAACTTTTCAGAAACTGGTGAAAAACAGCTTTATTATCGACACATAAATATTTTTCACATAAATAAGCACAATATACTTTTAATGCTAAATTTGTAGATTATCTTTTTTGTAATTTTATTAAAAGCATACAATTACAACAACAAAAATTAGTACAAGCTAAGAAACAATAAAAGGTGCAGACAAGAAAGAAAAAACAGGAAGAGAAATAAAAAAGAAAGAAAGAAAAAGAATATACAGCAGTAAATGGGGGGAAAATATATAAAGAAGTGACTTTTCTTTTCATCACAACTAGAAACCATTTTAGTAACTTATCAACTTCACTTAAAATAACGCTTCTTTATTTATTTTTTATTATTTATTTATTAATTTAATTTCTATACCGCCCTTCTCCCGCAGGACTCAGGGCGGTGCACAGCATATTAAAAACAGATACAATAACAATATACAAAAATAAAACCCTTCTAAAACCCTAAATAAAATCCTCCTTAGGTCAGGCCCGCTTGCTGGAAAAGCCATGTCTTGAGGGCGCGGCGGAAAGTAAGGAGATCCGGAATCATCCGGATCTCGGGGGGTAGTTCATTCCAGAGGGTGGGGGCACCCACAGAGAAGGCCCTTCCCCTGGGGGTCGCCAGCCGACATTGTTTGGCCGACGGCACCCTGAGGAGA
>NW_015386203.1:29276-31394 GCF_001527695.2 Protobothrops mucrosquamatus | reverse complement strand
GTTTGGTTTTTATTCCCCCCATCTGCTGGGTGGTTGCAGCAGGTTTTGGTCACTTCACATGACCCTGGGACACTGTGACCGTCATAAATATGAATCAGTTGCCAAGCATCTGAATGTAAATCACAAGACCCTGGAGATGCTGCAACATTCCAGCTGATCGGTGCTTCTTCTGGGCTCAGCAGAAGCACCAGGATCAGTGTCAGGTTCCATCTGGAGCCTGGCGCTGATCCTGGCACTGCCACTGAGCCCTGACAGCCCTGAAGAAGCACCGATCAGCTGGAAAGCGGCACTGAACCTGGCGTTTCCGCTGAGCCCTGACAGCCCTGCAGTTCCAGCCATCTCTTGCTCAGGCTTGTGCGGTGCTGCCACCGGTTCAGCTCATTCCCCTCCCCCGCTACCACTTTTCTAGGATGGCCGCGTACCACCTGCCAGGTGCCAATGTACCACAGGTGGTACCCGTACCACTGGTTGAAAAGCCCTGATTCTAGTCTAACCCCCACCCAAGGAGGAGACCCTACACCATTTCTGACAGATGGCAGTCCAGTCTCTTCTTGAAAGCTTCCAGTGATGAAGCTCCCACAACACCTGAAGGCAAACTATTCCATTGATTGATTGTTCTCACTGTCAGAAAATTTCTCCTTATTTCTAGGTTGAATCTCTCAATCAGTTTCCACCCATTATTCCTTGTCTGGCCTTCAGGTACTTTGGAAAATAGGTTGTCCCACTCCTCTCTGTAACAGCCTCTCAAATATTGAAACACTGCTATCATGTCTCCTAGACTAGCCATGCCCAGTTCCTGTAACTGTTCTTCATATGTTTTACCCTCCAGTCCCCTAATCATCTTGGTTGCTCTTCTCTGCACTTTTTCTAGAGTTTCAACATCTTAATCCACATTACTGTAAGGCTACAGTAACAGAATCTTGAAAGTCTGAAAGTACAAAAGTATTAAACTTTCCACCATTGCTTGATTCATTAATGAATCAACTGCTTGATTCATTAGGATGAGGCCTTTCTAAGTTTTTTTTTTCTCTGTCAAGCTACTAAAGGCTCCTATCTCTCTTGTCTGATTGTTTTCTAGTCAGTATCTTTTCCCTTCATTCCTCAAGGTCATTCCCACATTCCATTGCAACAACCAAACTTTGAACAAATGGCTATTCCCTCATCTCCCACAGCTCTAAGCTTGCAAGAGACTGCTGTCTTGTGTTCTCCTCTCCAGACTGCAATTGTCTGGAGCATTTGTGGGCAATCTCAAATCCTCTCCTTATCCAGAGAGGAATTATTGAATAGCTGGTCTACTAACTGGCTTTTCATTCTACTGCAGTCATCAGTTCCACTTTTTGTAGAACTGTCTTCAGGCTGTCATTTCTTTCCCATAAGTTTCTAAATTTCTACATTAACCATTAACAATAAAGATAATTTCACAACAGCATAATATAAAAGTAGTTCCAGTATTTTATAACAAATTTGGTCTCATTTTTAAAAAGACCTAAACTTAAAAAAGAGAGAGCCCATTTGGTGTAATGATTAAGGCATCAGGCTAGAAACTGAGAGAGTGTGAGTTCTAGTCCTGCCTTAGGCACAAAGCCAGTTGGGTCACCTTGGGGCAGTCCTTTTCTCTCAGACCTAGGAAAAATAGAATGGCAAGTCATTTGCCAAGAAAACTGCAAGAACTTCTCCAGTCAGTCTTTGAGAATTGGAGATGATTGAAGGGGGGGAATTAAAAACATTTGCATGAATAAAAACATCTTAAGTTGGTACCTAAACAATAAAATGAAAAATGTTAACTAGAATTCAACACCTGTGACAGGGTTCAAAATATAATTCCTCTTGTGGTAACCCACTTATTGTGACACTGCTTGTTTTCACACAACTCACTGAACTTCCTTATTGATTTAACCGTTTTTCCGACTTTACACTATACACCAAATCTTAACTAATCAGAAAGGCTGAGTTTGCACATCAGTCTAAGCCTCCTCCAACCAGGATTAAAACTAATCAAGGTTAAAGTGTGATGCAAATGTAGCTTCTAGATCGTTTACATCATGTAGAAACCCTTGTCTCTGAGAATGGTTTAAGCAAACATTTTTAATTTAAAAAAAGTAGATTGTTATTGATAAA
>NW_015386203.1:25000-28945 GCF_001527695.2 Protobothrops mucrosquamatus | reverse complement strand
TTGGCTTTTTTTTTCTCTTCCTGGCAATTTTCATCATCTTTTGACATTCCGTTTAGTTTCCTCTATTTCTTAGTCTTTGGCAATCTCTTTTCACATTCATCCTTAACATTTTTTTTACTTTATTCCACTGTTTCTCTAATATGTTCTATTGATGAAGTTTAGGATTTTACAGATGTTCCTGATAATTTTCTTTAAAAAAGTGGGGATGAACTTAACATCATATGAAATGATGATGTTGGAAATTGGTTGGTTTTGTTTTTCTGCTTTAGCTTGACTTGCAAGCAGCAGATGATTAGTTAATGATTTCTTCCACAATTAGCTCCTTAAAACTCAGCTCTCCATCTCCTTGAACCAAGAACATAATCCATTTGATTTCTATTTGCTCTCTCTGATGATGTCCATATATAGTGATGCTGTTTGAAGAACATGTTGATAAAGAAATAGTATTCATTGTAGTTCTCTCTTCACAACTTCAAATTTTCTTTTCCTGCATGGTTATCCCCAGAACTAGATGTCTGGAAGGCTTTAATCCAGCCACATATAAATACTATTAGTAATTCAAAAGATAGTTACCTCTTCCTCAATAGTACGCTGAATGCTATCAGTCCTGAGGAATCCATAATCCAGCGCTATGCTGCCAATCACTATAATTTTCTTGGCAAAATACAGGAATGGTTTACTGTTGCACTCTCCCACATAATAGGAACTGAGGCTTTTTCATTATCTCTCACATGATCATCTGCCACCAGCATCTTCCTATATAGTTGCTGCCCAATAAATTTGACTGCTGGACAGGTGGGATGATCTTCAGGCCTTGTGTGTGATTCTGCTGGGTGTATACACACGGTGTACTGTACTTTTCAGGCCTTCTTTGCTCAACCCACAGAGAGGCAGCATAAGAGGACTGGGCAGTGGGAATGTCTATGAACAATGCAGAAATCTCAAGATACTTTGTTCTGACATTGGATTACTTGAACAATATATTCCTAGAAGTTTAAATTAAACAAAAGACCTTGTGAGCAATACTTAGGCCAAATTTTAATTTTAATTCAAGATGTTCAACTGAATTGAGGGTTGGTTGCGTAAAATCTATAAAACAGTATATACTTTTTTCAAATTATGAATGTCCGTAGGAATAAAGACTTCAAACTAGAAGGAATGCTTAAGTGGGTTGGTTTATGTTATTTTATTTTATTTAGTACATTTGTAAGATATGCTGAAATAGGCTTTCTTTATGGAGTCCAGCTTAATCATAAAACCATTATTCTCTTTGAAACAAACTGCAGCTCCAAAGGCCTGTCGCTCAAAGCAATAAGTCCACTTTTTACACAATTTGAACAAGGAACTAATATGACATCAGAAGATGCCCAATCTCAGTTGTTCCAGATGTCTTAGCCAACAACTTCTATTGGCCGTGATAATTAGCCCAAACAATCTGAGGCTGCATTTAGAACATCTGTAGGCATCAGCTGGGGGCAAAAAGGTGGTTGACTGAGTAATGACTGAGGACTACGTGTAGTTGATATGTGACAACATGAACTAGGGGCTTTCAAAGATTCTGCCTTCATTAATTTGTTCCACTTGAATCTCTGACAAAGAATTTATGTATTTCAAATCAGCATCTTCTGAAATCTTTATAATGCCTTGGTAAAACCACACTTGGAATATTGCATAGTTTTGTTCGCCACAATATAAAAAAAGATATTGAGACTCTAGAAAGAGTGCAGAGAAGAGCAACAAAGATGATCAGGGGACTGGAGGCTAAAACATATGAGGAACGGTTGCAGGAATTGGGTATGTCTAGTTTAATGAAGAGAAGAGGAGGGGTGATATGAAAGCAGTGTTCCAATATCTCAGGGGCTGCCACAAAGAAGAGGTCTGCTCGTTCCCCCGCCCCCCCCCGGTCAACCTATTCTCCAAAGCCCCTGAAGGCAGGACAAGAAGCAATGAATGGAAACTAATCAAGGAGAGAAGCAACCTGGAACTAAGGAGAAATTTCCTGACAGTTAGAACAATCAATCAGTGGAATTATTTGCCTTCAGAAGTTGTGGGTGCTCCTACCCTGGAGGTTTTAAAGAAGAGGTTGTCTGAGATGGTATAGCATTTCCTGCTTGAGCAGGGGGTTAGACTAGAAGACCTCTAAGGTCCCTTCCAACTTTGTAATCCTGTTAAACCTCTTTAAAGAAGAAACTAGCTTTAGAAGTGCTATGCCCTAATGGAGTCAGAACTACAAGAACACAGTGTCTTACAGATGTTCTTAAATGGGAAGCTGGTGCTCATCTGACATGCTGAAAATCCTAAAATCTTGCATCTAATGCCCCCAACCTTTTGGGCAACAGTGACCGGTTCCATGGAAAGAGATTTTTCCGCAGACCGGGGGATGGCATGGTTTCATGTGTTGCATGAATCCCGTGGATGTGGCTTTGCTTGTTTGCATGGCCCAGTTTCTGGCATGCCACAGATTGGTGCCAGTCCACAGACTGGGGGTTTGGGACCCCCGGTCTAGCATATCTGGAGAGAACTATTAGAGAGAGAGATGCTTTAAAAAATTCATCTGTGATTGAGCACTATAAAAGAACAACTCTAGGCGCTAAAATATTTCAAAGGCCTTTTCACTGAGATCATTTATTTGTTCAAAGTATTTTTGAAAAAATGGTTATATGATTTAATGTGATAAGAAGTTTTTGTTTTAAAAAAACACTTCTGTGATATTTAGTACTGGAGTTGACAGCTTTCTCAGATTTGAGATTTGATTTGGAGTGATAGCAATGTGGTCAAGCATTGAAATTTGAGGTACAAACTTCAGACTGAAGATGCAAAAAATGGGAATAGTTGCTTTATTTCATCTGTCTTATATTTTTTCTATTTTCATAACAGTGCCACTGCTGCAAAGTGGAAGGGTCAGAAAGTACTCAAAAACGCATTGTCAAAGAAAAATGTTTAATATTAGGAATATAATATATTTATGTCTAGAGTTCTACTCTATCGTTTGAATGCTGGCAGATCCTTCAAGTAGTTATTACAGGTGGTGATGTGTGGGCTTCTGTGATGAAATTTCATTTCAGTACATTTCATTTAATTAGTTATTAGCAAGAGCTTTTCTAATTTTGGATTACACAAATGGTTCATCCCATCAGATATGCTGCCCTAACTATGGTGAAGAAACGGCCTTGTGTGTGATAACCTATAGAGAGTAGGTTAATTGTACTAATAAGATGCAATCTGTGACAGTGGAGTCACAAAATACTGAATTATAAACAGCCAATCACCTATTAGCCTGCTGCATTATATGAATTAAACCTATGAAGATGGTTTATAGGGATATGCAATCTCGCCATAGTTTACCTTGGTGAGGGATACACGAGGCCAGTGTCCTTAGCCCCAGTTGGAAAAATGTGATTCTACTAATTGAAATATTTCATGTTGCCCAGAAACTTTGTTGGCAGTTTCAATACCTGGAGGAGGTTTCTTTATTAGGTAGATATTTCTCTGCTATTAGAAGTAGAAGAACAAGGAATTGCTTCACGAATCAGCTTCAGAAGGGACCATCACATAGATCATTGTGAAAGGGAAACACTCCTTAGGGTTTTACATAGACCTATTAATTTATGGTGCAGTGTGCTACAGAAACCTAAAGATTCAGAGAGAAATCCATAGTCAAATGATTCCCAGTGGTGTTAGGTGAATACAACATATGGATCAAAAGCTGTGAATTCTTTTAAGATAGGATCCTTCGCTTTTACAGATGACTCCTGAGGCAGCTGGATGCTTATCTAGTATGTTTTTAAAACAGTTTCTGTTTCAGGAGGAACATGCCCAAAATATTGCAATTCTACTTCCCCTACTGTACTGCTGCAACGTGGTTTCTGATCTACACACGGCAGCTGTTCTCACTTGGCTGCTTATTACTTTTGAATAGAGAAATATTTTACAAGAGTTGTCATG
>NW_015386203.1:21272-24900 GCF_001527695.2 Protobothrops mucrosquamatus | reverse complement strand
GCCATCCAGAATCGCTTTTCTGAGTAAGATGGTCAGCATATAAATTAAATAAATTAAAAATGGATAAATAAATAAACTTTGCAATACAGTATAATTGGACACGAATGCTGCAGGTCAGAATTTGAGTGTTTTACTTGGTTTCCGTACATTTTTTAAGATTGAAATCCCAGTGGCAGACTAATAGGGCTATACTTATAGGATGAATTCGACAGATCGATCCCTGTGTTCCAAGGAAGGGAATAGCCCACAGCAGACCCAGGAGTTACTTTCACTGGGAAACAAAAACCAGGAATTAATTTTTTTTCTCAACCAGAACAGAATCTGGAACATTACTGAAATTCTCTAATCAACTTGGACCAGAAGAATTCCCAGTTGCCACTTCAGAAGGAAATAAAATACTTGCATGTGTATACTTAACTGTCTCTGTTGGAATTAGAAAGAGCCTGTAAAATAAATTGCACATCTGGGAAACGCAGTTATTTGGGATTTGTACAGCACAACTTTCCCTCTTTAATGAGTTCAGTTTCAGCCTGGGATGTACAGTATTTGGTTGGAGTCAAACTGAAGGCCAGCTTATGCTTTGTGATGGGTTCTGGTCAATATACAAATTGCAACTTTTAAATTTGTTGAAAGCTGGTAACTTTCATTCCTCTAGTTTCATTCAATCAATTAAAGTTAATTCACTGTAATTCTTTATTAAGCCTTTTTCCTCTTTAACATTGGTTTAGTGGCATCTTCATTTGCACATGTTTCTGATTGTATAAATAAATTTGAATAAAATCTTGTATTTATTAAGAACACAGAGATTATTTTTTGTCTTGCTTTTTATAGGCTATGAAACAGAAATTTGCTGCAATGAGCTTAGAGCCTTGGCTTGCTTTGCCCCATTTTGCAAATGAACTTATATCCTAATTCTCTTATGTGAACCAGTATATTTTGCATCCCAGATCAATCGCTGCACATTTATTGAACTGAAGCAGAACTAAACACAGTAGCTTAAATTGCATCTGAACTGGAACAGTGGCAAAAACGAGAGCGTGAACAACTCTGCAGTGAATTTCAGCATCTTCTAGCTAATTGAAGGCAGAACATTGGAATGCAGGTTTTGGCAGTCTGGCCTTGCCCTGTTATTCCTGCATGCAAAAGGTATTGCTTCTAGACTCTGTCCTAGGCTAAATACTGGGTGAAAACCTGAATTAGTTGCATTTTGCACTTGTAACAGGAAGTGCAGCTGGTGCTGCAGCTGCCAAAAAGGCCAACACAGTGCTAGGCTGCATTAACAGAGGGATAGAATCAAGATCACATGAAGTATTAATACCACTTTACAATGCCTTGGTAAGGCCACACTTGGAATACTGCATCCAGTTTTGGTCACCGTGATGTAAAAAAGATGTTGAGACTTTAGAAAGAGTACAAAGAAGAGCAACAAAGATGATTAGGGGACTGGAGGCTAAAGCATATAAGGAACGGCTGCTGGAATTGGGTATGTCTAGTTTAATGAAGAGAAGGACGAGGGGGGACATGATAGCAGTGTTCCAATATCTCAGGGGCTGCCATAAAGAAGAGGGAGTCAAGCTATTCTCCAAGGCGCCTGAAGGCAGGACAAGAAGCAATGGGTGGAAACTAATCAAGGAGAGAAGCAATCTAGAACTAAAGAGAAACTTCCTGACAGTGAGAACAATTAACCAGTGGAACAACCTGCCTCCAGAAGCGGTGAATGCTCCAACACTGGAAGTTTTTAAGAAGAGACTGGACAGCCATTTGTCCGAAATGGTATAGGGTTTCCTGCCTGAGCAGGGGGTTGGACTAGATGNGCCATCCAGAATCGCTTTTCTGAGTAAGATGGTCAGCATATAAATTAAATAAATTAAAAATGGATAAATAAATAAACTTTGCAATACAGTATAATTGGACACGAATGCTGCAGGTCAGAATTTGAGTGTTTTACTTGGTTTCCGTACATTTTTTAAGATTGAAATCCCAGTGGCAGACTAATAGGGCTATACTTATAGGTTGAATTCGACAGATCGATCCCTGTGTTCCAAGGAAGGGAATAGCCCACAGCAGACCCAGGAGTTACTTTCACTGGGAAACAAAAACCAGGAATTAATTTTTTTCTCAACCAGAACAGAATCTGGAACATTACTGAAATTCTCTAATCAACTTGGACCAGAAGAATTCCCAGTTGCCACTTCAGAAGGAAATAAAATACTTGCATGTGTATACTTAACTGTCTCTGTTGGAATTAGAAAGAGCCTGTAAAATAAATTGCACATCTGGGAAACGCAGTTATTTGGGATTTGTACAGCACAACTTTCCCTCTTTAATGAGTTCAGTTTCAGCCTGGGATGTACAGTATTTGGTTGGAGTCAAACTGAAGGCCGGCTTATGCGTTGTGATGGGTTCTGGTCAATATACAAATTGCAACTTTTAAATTTGTTGAAAGCTGGTAACTTTCATTCCTCTAGTTTCATTAAATCAATTAAAGTTAATTCACTGTAATTCTTTATTAAGCCTTTTTCCTCTTTAACATTGGTTTAGTGGCATCTTCATTTGCACATGTTTCTGATTGTATAAATAAATTTGAATAAAATCTTGTATTTATTAAGAACGCAGAGATTATTTTTTGTCTTGCTTTTTATAGGCTATGAAACAGAAATTTGCTGCAATGAGCTTAGAGCCTTGGCTTGCTTTGCCCCATTTTGCAAATGAATTTATATCCTAATTCTCTTATGTGAACCAGTATATTTTGCATCCCAGATCAATCGCTGCACATTTATTGAACTGAAGCAGAACTAAACACAGTAGCTTAAATTGCATCTGAACTGGAACAGTGGCAAAAACGAGAGCGTGAACAACTCTGCAGTGAATTTCAGCATCTTCTAGCTAATTGAAGGCAGAACATTGTAATGCAGGTTTTGGCAGTCTGGCCTTGCCCTGTTATTCCTGCATGCAAAAGGTGTTGCTTCTAGACTCTGTCCTAGGCTAAATACTGGGTGAAAACCTGAATTAGTTGCATTTTGCACTTGTAACAGGAAGTGCAGCTGGTGCTGCAGCTGCCAAAAAGGCCAACACAGTGCTAGGCTGCATTAACAGAGGGATAGAATCAAGATCACATGAAGTATTAATACCACTTTACAATGCCTTGGTAAGGCCACACTTGGAATACTGCATCCAGTTTTGGTCACCGTGATGTAAAAAAGATGTTGAGACTTTAGAAAGAGTACAGAGAAGAGCAACAAAGATGATTAGGGGACTGGAAGCTAAAGCATATAAGGAACGGCTGCTGGAATTGGGTATGTCTAGTTTAATGAAGAGAAGGACGAGGGGGGACATGATAGCAGTGTTCCAATATCTCAGGGGCTGCCACAAAGAGAGGGAATCAAGCTATTTTCCAAGGCGCCTGAAGGCAGGACAAGAAGCAATGGATGGAAACTAATCAAGGAGAGAAGCAATCTAGAACTAAAGAGAAACTTCCTGACAGTGAGAACAATTAACCAGTGGAACAACCTGCCTCCAGAAGCGGTGAATGCTCCAACACTGGAAGTTTTTAAGAAGAGACTGGACAGCCATTTGTCCGAAATGGTATAGGGTTTCCTGCCTGAGCAGGGGGTTGGACTAGATGACC
>NW_015386203.1:11445-20311 GCF_001527695.2 Protobothrops mucrosquamatus | reverse complement strand
CATAGCTCCTGGAGGTCACAGGAATACAGCACCACCTACTGTCTGCAAGCTCTACTGCTCAGTAGTGATTGTGTTGTGGCAGGGGTGGGCAACTCTGGCAAGTTTACGACCTGTGGACTTCAACTTCCAGAATTCCTGAGCCTGCCATGTTGGCTCAGGAATTCTGGGAGCAGACGTCCATAGGACGTAAAGTTATAGTTGCCCACCCCTGCACTAGGGTGTAATTCCAAACATTCTCCTGGCTACTGGCCACAGTTGAGCTGACCCCATGTCACAGAATTTGGGGAGGGGGGGTTAAGGTGATAACTGCCATGGCCATTGTTTGAATCACCATCTGCTGATAAGAGAACATGTTAGGATTGTTCTATAAATGTGCACTCTTCGTCTAAAAAAGGGAATGTTGCTAACAGACTCATCAAATATATTTCACTGGACAACTCTTTCCACAGAAGATGGTAGGTTTTTGAGACAACTTATGTTCTAGAAATACTAAGACAAGAAGCCTCTCAATGTTTGTGCTTAAAATACTGTGCGGGAGATTATACAGGAATTAAAGAGTTTTCCCCCCCTAGTTTCTATATTACGTAGAACAGTGTTTCTCAATCTTGACAATTTTAAGGCATGTGGACTTCAACTCCCAGAATTCCACAGCCAGCATTGCTGGCTGTGGAATTCTGGGAGTTGAAGTCCACATGCCTTAAAATTGTCAAGGTTGAGAAACACTGACATAGAATGATGTTTGCCATGGTGGCACAGTGGTTAGAATGCAGTACTGAAGGCTACTTCTGCTGACTCCCTGTTGCCAGCAGTTCGGCAGTTCGATTCTCACCGGCTCACCGCAGCCTTCCATCCTTCTGAGGTTGGTAAAATGAAGACCCAGATTGTTGGAGGCAATAGGCTGACTCTGTAAACTGCTTAGAGAGGACTGTAAAGTACTGTGAAGCGGTATATAAGTCTAAGTGCTATTGCTATTTTTATATTGTTGGTGCTTTTGCCTACCTTAGTGCTTAACAATTACTCCACAAATTTAAGCACCAGTTCTGTCAGTACATTCCTAAACATACCTTATTGTTTAGTTAGATTAGATTGTGTTCAACCATCCGTCAGTACGCTTAGTGACAGTTTGTCTCAAAACTATACCAGTTGAGAAAATATGTCCTGTCACTGGAATTGCCCCACCTAAGATCAAGAGAGAAGTAGCAGCAGATGCCGAGAGAGCTAAGCAAGAGAATGTTCCTTGACATCCTCAGAATGGACATATGCCCGAAGCCTGCTGACTCAGATCTAGAAACACCTTTATGGCAAAAACAAACATTCTTGAAGGTACACAAGAACAAAATTGAATTAAAAGATGGAGGAAGGAGACTACCAAGCAAGGAATAACATTAAAAAGGATATGGCTGAAGGATCTGATCTCCCTTATACTACTTGGAGGACCCTGAATAGGTTGAAAGCTGGAATGCCTAAGTGTAAAACCAATATGCTCAAGTGGAGCCTCTTAGCGGATAACAACACTCTGTGTGAAGGTGGAAAGACACGGAGCCCAGCCCATCTGCTGGTATGTCAGCTACTACAAGAAACATGTACTGATAATGACTTATTTTTGGCCAACAACAAAGCCAAGAAGGTGCCTTCATTCTCGCAGTTTAAAGTTTGATCTAGACCCAGAAGAAGAAACATCCCTCACATTTCGTGTATCAATATAAAATGGCAGAGGGATGGGACCACTGTGTACAATTAGTGTGTCAACAGAAAAGGTGAGAGCTCCTGCCATGCACATCATGGACCATGTTATTATGCCAATAATTGCCTAATTGTCCCTTAGTATGTGATTCTACACATACCAGAGCACAGTGCTTCCCAAATATATATTAATGATATGGAATTTATGAGACTTTCTGAAGAGCTGAACTAGTATAGTTTGTGCAACTGTATTTGCAGAAATCCCATTGAGCTAAATGGGATGCACATTCTAACAATAAGGTATGTTTCGGAATGTATTCTTATTGACCAAACTCTTGCTTAAAACAGTAGCAAACATGAATAGGTTGAGCTCCCGAGATGATACTGGTCTTCTGCCCTTGGCTCGATTCATGTTTCTGGAACTGGAAACTATCCTGCTTCTCAGTTTACAATGAATGTATTTTACTTTCAGTTTGCAAACAGTTGCCCGTTAGGTTTGGTTGGTTGTTTTTACTAAAACCCAGCTCACTGTTGTTGTTATATGACACTATTAAGGGGCAGGGTCCCTCCCTATCATGCTTAAATTCTACTGCATTATTGTATTTCCTATACTAATATCAACTATGAATAATGAACATTCCTGATTTGGTTTATGAGAATCCTTCCTTCTGCAGGATATCAGTGGCCATCATGGGTGATGAGGTCACTAGTTCTCCAGTGGCTCTCTTTCCATCTAGCATCTCTTCTTCCAGCCTCAGGAAGAATGCCAAGGAGAGATTCCTTTGATACTTAACAGGGCAGGAAGAGTCTCCCTTCTCCATGAGGCTATTAGTTGTCAATATAATGTCCTTGCATTTTCAGGGATGCATCTTTGTGAACGAGCATCAAAGAACCGAAAGCCATAGAAAATGTATGGTTGAGTTATTCAAATAGTATGAGAAGTATGGCTCAATCATAAAGCCCAACTGCTATAAAGGATAAACTTTGTCCCAATTGAATGCAGCTCTTGCAATTGCAATTGTTACAGATGTGTCCAAATCCATCTCAACATTTTGTGTTATGGATGGGTCATCTGGGGAGTGGCCAAGCTGCTGAGACAAGGCATTTTTTTAGTCCCAGATTGCTGCTTGCCTGCAAGTCTTCCTCTAGGGATGGGGTGGATCGTGCTTCCCCCCCCCCTACTTCCTAGAAATAGGCTCATCTGTATGTACGAACACAGCCACAAACCCAAATTCACTTCTCTTTTGGCCGTGAGCAGTAATCTATGGCAGCTTTTAAATTCTTGCCCCCTGAAAATGCTCTGTGATTTATTTACCCTGTTGCCAATCTTACCTCTCTTTCGGCATGCAGAAATTTTATTATCTGCTTTAAAGTTAAGAACAGGCATTTGTTCTTATTGCAGAAAGAAGCACATACAGTATAAGGGAAGAATAGCTGAAACTTTGGCTTTGTACCAATCCATCCTTTAACCTCTGGTTAGGAAGGACGCAGGTGGGCAGTTTCCCCGCAGAATCTGAAATCATTTACCAATAGCCTCATAGGAGCAGCTGAGAATATGATTTCCTTGTGCTGGAAAGGTAAAACAGTGGAGCAGAATGTTCCTGGCAGATGGTAACTCAGCGCTCCCCAAATGAACATGCTGTCTTAGCATGGGTCCAGTGTGCTGTTAAATGCCTGCTTTCATTATGGAGACCTCTTCGACAAGGAAAAGACAAATCCTGTGAAGAAAGGACTTTGTAATCACCACAATTTGAAAGGTCACCGCAGCGTCACTCCTCATTTTTAGGCTGGTTATATTTGCTTTAATAACAGAGGATCATGTATGAGAACAGAGGCACATATCAAATGACCCCAAACTGACCAGCTTCTGCTTTTTACATGAGCTTTATAAGGGCTCTTTGCTAACTAAGCAAACTAACCAAGCCCCCAAGACTCCATCTTCTAACAAGGCTGTTCTGAGAAGGTCAAGGGTAGTGTCTCCATGTTCAAAGACATGTTCCCTTAAAGCCAAAGAGGTGGCCATTTAGTTTCTCTTACATTTCTTGGAAGATCTGCCCTAACTTCCCATCTAGCATATACGTATAATTTGTTCTACCTCTATTTCAATTACCTGCACTTCAGCTATTGAAATAGAAGGCTTTAACCTCAATACGGGTGTGTTTCACCCACTCAGCTATTCATCAAAGATCTAAAAGATAACCAACCTCTACTTTAAGCAAACAGTTGGAGACAGCTAATTTGGAGGCACCATGTGCCAAGTGTCTTCCTCCTTAAAGTAAGTGTATCAAATAGCCTCCCATGGTTTTACAAGGAGAAAAAATGCTTTTGTCATGACACCCTTTATTGGTGCTGGCTACAAACACAAGTTCAGGCAAAGCGTACCATCGCTATCTTTTATGTGCAATTCTTTTTCTTGAGGACACATGATAGTCTAACATCATGGTAAGGTGATGCAATGGACGGGGTAGGAGAGAGACTCAGAACGGGAAGTGGGGCTTGGTTAGTTTCCTTGGTCAGTCACAGCCCATCTTTTTAAATGTGGAAAAATGCATGTGCCAGAGTATTTTCAGAGTCACTGAAAATGCGTCTATTTAAAAAATAAAATTTGGGGAAGGCTGATGGGAGAGGTTGTGCTGCTCACCACTCCTGCAGTGTCAGAGACAATATCATATATATTATCAAAGTGTTTCCCACAATTGGATTCTAGACAGTTTCTATTACCCTGGTGGGAAATGTGCCATTTTTAAAGTATAAATGTTGCCCTTTAGCAGTGAGAAATTATGAATGGTCCCAGAAATAGCAGTATATCTGGGAGCAAAGGAGGACCATTTTTAACTAATAGGCAATAAATATGTCTTCACTGCACACAAAGACTTACATGTACAAACTGAACATTGTTTTTCTGAACTCCTGGATCAGAATACAGAATTTTTCATCAGCTTCTCAGGTATCATATTCAACAGTAGAGGACTTTGCAGACTAAACTAAGCTTTGCTTTAACCAGTAAGGAAATTCATATACCATACTTAATCCCAAAATAGAAATTTACTTTCAGAGTTCAAAATGTTGCTCTACATATTTTTGCAGAGCTCTAGAATGAACAGAGTCTAAAAAGCACAATATAATTATGCTGGGAGGAGGAGGAGGAGGAGGAGGAGGAGAAGGAATTTTCAGCAGATGTAGCTTGCTGTGAAAATCTTGGAATTCTAGAATCCAAGGATTAGAAAGGAAATCATAGGTCATTTCAATACATTATTTGCCAGTAAAGAATTCCATTTTGGAAATCAATGCCACCTCACAGGTTTTAGAAGCCTAGATGATCTTGGTTGATCTTGAAAAAAGTTGAGCAGGATTAGTACTTGGATGTGAGACCACTAGGAAATCTTAGGATCATTGACTAAATAGGAAAGTTGAAAAACCATGCAGGAAGAAAGCAAACTATTTCCATGCTGATATCAAGAAGCCACACACGGATGTTCCATGTATGCATCAGGAGACAGGCTTGGTATACAGGAGATTTATTTTATTTCCACTTAGAGGTAGTCATTCTCTAGTTGTTCTTCAGCTAACTAATAGCAAGAAAAGCAGCATGTGGCCAGCTCACTTAATTTGTTGTGACACTGATAGATACAGCCACCTTAAAGGTCAGATCAAAACCTACTTATTTCTGACCAATGGCCTAGAGCAGTGGTTGGTGAGCTGCATTTAATTTCATACATGCTTTGAAAAAGGTCCAAGGAGATTTCTTTGTCCCTGCATCACAGTTAGCATTTTAGGAAAGAAAGAAAAGTTGTCAAAAAAAAAAAAGGATGAAAGGAATAAAGGGCCATCCCAACCTTTTAGCCTCGCCAATCAGGGAATGCAGCATCAATAGGAAAAAGAATTACACTCTCTTGATCAGGAAATCTTTACAAAATTTCTCTAACACTCTTCATAAAAAATATCCCTGAACTTTTCAGAAACTGGTGAAAAACAGCTTTATTATCGACACATAAATATTTTTCACATAAATAAGCACAATATACTTTTAATGCTAAATTTGTAGATTATCTTTTTTGTAATTTTATTAAAAGCATACAATTACAACAACAAAAATTAGTACAAGCTAAGAAACAATAAAAGGTGCAGACAAGAAAGAAAAAATAGGAAGAGAAATAAAAAAGAAAGAAAGAAAAAGAATATACAGTAGTAAGTGGAGGGAAAATATATAAAGAAGTGACTTTTCTTTTCATCACAAGTAGAAACCATTTTAGTAACTTATCAACTTCACTTAAAATAACGCTTCTTTATCCCATATCCCATCTGTTATCTAGGAAAAAAATCCACAAAGCCCTGTTATTTCAGTCCTGAGGTCAGCAAAAGTCCATTAAGGGCTACCAGGGATAACAACATATCTCTTTTAACCTTGGTCAAATAAACCAATTTTCCTTCCTTTTACTGGACCCCTTTCTTAAGTTCTTAAACTTAAGATTTCCTTTATTGAAGGAAACTCACCTAGTGCCATTAAACTTGTTTAACCAAAAGTTCGTAATAGCTAAAAAGCCATTAACAAACAATTACGCAAGTGGCTAGAAAAGGAAGTATGTGAACCTAGTATCCTTTCAAAGGTACTGTCAGCCCTTCTAATAAACAGACAGGAAATATGACTAGAGGAAATTAGAATAACAGACTTGGAAGGGACCTTGTAGGTCATCTAGTCCAGGCTTTTCAACCTTTTCACCCATTGTACCACTTTTAGGATATGGCAACATCCGAGTACCACCAGACGCCTAGGAAGGTGTCAAAAACTTGATGACCCCCCCCCAAAAAAAGGAAAAAAGTGATAAAGTACAGGTAGTCCTTGACTTACAACAGTTCGCTTAGTGGCTGTTCGAAGTTACAATGGCACTGAAAAAAGTGCCCCCCAAGCCACAGCCGAGCAAGACACCTGCCTGCCCACCTGGCAGCGCTCTTCCTCCTGTTTCATTGTTGTGAGCATTTCTGTTGAGGATTGGCAGCGGGGGTGGGGTGGGGGTGTTTGGTTTTTATTCCCCCCATCTGCTGGGTGGTTGCAGCAGGTTTTGGTCACTTCACATGACCCTGGGACACTGTGACCGTCATAAATATGAATCAGTTGCCAAGCATCTGAATGTAAATCACAAGACCCTGGAGATGCTGCAACATTCCAGCTGATCGGTGCTTCTTCTGGGCTCAGCAGAAGCACCAGGATCAGTGCCGCTTTCCAGCTGATTGGTGCTTCTTCATGGCTCAGCAGAAGCACCAGGATCAGTGTCAAGTTCCAGCTGGAGCCTGGCGCTGATCCTGGCACTGCCACTGAGCCCTGACAGCCCTGAAGAAGCACCGATCAGCTGGAAAGTGGCACTGAGCCTGGCGTTTCCGCTGAGCTCTGACAGCCCTGCAGTTCCAGCCATCTCTCGCTCAGGCTTGTGTGGTGCTGCCACCGGTTCAGCTCATTCCCCTCCCCCGCTACCACTTTTCTAGGATGGCCGCGTACCACCTGCCAGGTGCCAATGTACCACAGGTGGTACCCGTACCACTGGTTGAAAAGCCCTGATTCTAGTCTAACCCCCACCCAAGGAGGAGACCCTACACCATTTCTGACAGATGGCAGTCCAGTCTCTTCTTGAAAGCTTCCAGTGATGAAGCTCCCACAACACCTGAAGGCAAACTATTCCATTGATTGATTGTTCTCACTGTCAGAAAATTTCTCCTTATTTCTAGGTTGAATCTCTCAATCAGTTTCCATCCATTATTCCTTGTCTGGCCTTCAGGTACTTTGGAAAATAGGTTGTCCCACTCCTCTCTGTAACAGCTTTCAAATATTGAAACACTGCTATCATGTCTCCTAGACTAGCCATGCCCAGTTCCTGTAACTGTTCTTCATATGTTTTACCCTCCAGTCCCCTAATCATCTTGGTTGCTCTTCTCTGCACTTTTTCTAGAGTTTCAACATCTTAATCCACATTACTGTAAGGCTACAGTAACAGAATCTTGAAAGTCTGAAAGTACAAAAGTATTAAACTTTCCACCATTGCTTGATTCATTAATGAATCAACTGCTTGATTCATTAGGATGAGGCCTTTCTAAGTTTTTTTCCTCTGTCAAGCTACTAAAGGCTCCTATCTCTCTTGTCTGATTGTTTTCTAGTCAGTATCTTTTCCCTTCATTCCTCAAGGTCATTCCCACATTCCAACCAAACTTTGAGCAAATGGCTATTCCCTCATCTCCCACAGCTCTAAGCTTGCAAGAGACTGCTGTCTTGTGTTCTCCTCTCCAGACTGCAATTGTCTGGAGCATTTGTGGGCAATCTCAAATCCTCTCCTTATCCAGAGAGGAATTATTGAATAGCTGGTCTACTAACTGGCTTTTCATTCTACTGCAGTCATCAGTTCCACTTTTTGTAGAACTGTCTTCAGGCTGTCATTTCTTTCCCATAAGTTTCTAAATTTCTACATTAACCATTAACAATAAAGATAATTTCACAACAGCATAATATAAAAGTAGTTCCAGTATTTTATAACAAATTTGGTCTCATTTTTAAAAAGACCTAAACTTAAAAAAGAGAGAGCCCATTTGGTTTAATGATTAAGGCATCAGGCTAGAAACTGAGAGAGTGTGAGTTCTAGTCCTGCCTTAGGCACAAAGCCAGTTGGGTCACCTTGGGGCAGTCCTTTTCTCTCAGCCCTAGGAAAAATAGAATGGCAAGTCATTTGCCAAGAAAACTGCAAGAACTTCTCCAGTCAGTCTTTGAGAATTGGAGATGATTGAAGGGGGGGGGGGAATTAAAAACATTTGCATGAATAAAAACATCTTAAGTTGGTACCTAAACAATAAAATGAAAAATGTTAACTAGAATTCAACACCTGTGACAGGGTTCAAAATATAATTCCTCTTGTGGTAACCCACTTATTGTGACACTGCTTGTTTTCACACAACTCACTGAACTTCCTTATTGATTTAACCGTTTTTCTGACTTTACACTACACACCAAATCTTAACTAATCAGAAAGGCTGAGTTTGCACATCAGTCTAAGCCTCCTCCAACCAGGATTAAAACTAATCAAGGTTAAAGTGTGATGCAAATGTAGCTTCTAGATCGTTTACATCATGTAGAAACCCTTGTCTCTGAGAATGGTTTAAGCAAACATTTTTAATTTAAAAAAAGTAGATTGTTATTGATAAA
>NW_015386203.1:3726-10392 GCF_001527695.2 Protobothrops mucrosquamatus | reverse complement strand
ACACCAAATCTTAACTAATCAGAAAGGCTGAGTTTGCACATCAGTCTAAGCCTCCTCCAACCAGGATTAAAACTAATCAAGGTTAAAGTGTGATGCAAATGTAGCTTCTAGATCGTTTACATCATGTAGAAACCCTTGTCTCTGAGAATGGTTTAAGCAAACATTTTTAATTTAAAAAAAGTAGATTGTTATTGATAAAGAAGTTATGCAGCATTGGATTTTCACACTATGACACTTTGAATTGCAGTAACAAATTAGCATAGTTTCCTCAAATGTGGCAAGATACATTTGTATTGCACTATTCCCACTAGTCCTACATTTTGTACTTATTTTAGGTAGATGGTAGAATCTTCAAGCTGTGTATACCAGCAGTTCAGTTAGATGAACTGGGAAGTCATACAAAATGGAAAGAAAATTCAACCAGTTTGAGGGATGACTTACAACTTTTGCAAGGGGGTTCAAGTATTTGGTTTCTAAGTTCTCCTGGACATGAGGCTGACTGCAAAACATCAAGTGACTCAAATAGCCATGAGTTATTAAACTAGTATAGCTTAATACACTAATTGCAACCTTACCTGAAGAGGGCAGATGTGGATATAGTTTGTCCAGGCTCTAAAGACACCAAGCTAGATTATACAATGTACTTGCATGTATTACTTTTAAGGAGGCTTGGTATAAAAAGTGGCCGCTCATAGGACATCTCTATTGTATTACGATAGCCAGGGCTTTTTTGTCATAGAACGCCCAGAATGGAGTTCCGGCACCTTTTTTGGATAGAACCTTGTAGGGTAGGCAAGGTGGGTTGTATGACATGTGTGAGTTCCGGCACCTTTTTTTTGTTTTTTTTAAAAAAAGCACTGATGATAGTTATTTTGGCTTCTAATATGTTTCTAAGCGGAACTCATCAGGGATAGACAATGTGGCCCTTTGGGGCAGTGTTGATCTCCAGTTGCTGTCACCCTTAGTTAGCAAAGCAAATGTTTAGAGATCATGGGAGCTACTGTCCAACATCTGGAAGGTCAGACTTTTCTCACCTCTGACCCAACTGACCTAAATTGTTTGAATCCAGCTTGTTTGAAAGATAGCCTTGATCAATGTCAGCTTGACAGCCCTTTAAGATCAGCGTCAGGGGCCTGGAGGAGCAATTAGGAAGGCAGGCACACAAAATAAAGCCTTCTTAGCCACTTGTGGATTGTGCTTCTAACTGATGCTTACCAATCCCATCATTATAGGCCTTCAGGCTGCCCCATGACTCCGCTGTTCAGCTTGCTATGTAACTGCAACTCTGCTACTATTTGGTTTTAATTATTAATTATTTTTCATTGCTTTATCTTGTCCTGTGCTTTTAAAGCTTGTTAGACGTCACCTTGTAGAATTTACTCTTGAAGGCGGCTTATAAATATTTTAAATAAATGCGATTCATGTAACCAAGATGAAAGGAAACATGTTACAGAAGTTCAATCTGTAACTGATCTGATAGAAAGCCTGCAGCCCCCTAAAGCTTGATTCTGGGGCTCTGAGAAATGTTTACTTCTTACTGAAGACTGGCTGAGGAGCCTGAGCTGGCAGCTCACTTGCTGTCCACTAGTGAGTGAGGATGCTTGCTTCTGTTGTAGAAGGGTAGAGTTCAGTCATGTCAAAGTATAGAAGCAAAAGAGAAAATGGATAAATACAGGTAGTCCTTAGGTGTTCAGCAGAGTGATGGCCCAAGGGAAGAAACTGTCCCTGTGTCTAGCTGTTTTGGCATGTAATGCCCTATAGTGGCATCTCAAGGGGAAGAGTTGAAACAGTTTATGTCAGGGGTCTGCAAATTTGGCGACTTTAAGATTTGTGGACTTCAACTCCCAGAATTCCTCAGCCAGACAGGCTGGCTGAGGAATTCTGGGAGTTGAAGTCCACAAGTCTTAAAGTTGCCAAGTTTGCAGACCCCTGGTTTACGTCTAGGATGTGTGGGAGTCTTTAGATATTTTCTCAGCCCTCCTTCTGACCCGCGCAATATACAGGTCTTCTATTAAAGGCAGGCTGGTTGCAATTGTTCTTTCTGCAATCTTAACTATCCATTGGAGTCTCTGCCTGTCCTGTTTGGTTGCTCCTCCCTAACCCTTGGCTATTGCAATACTTAATCTTCCTAACCCCTCTTGCTTCATTCATTTCTATCTGCTCAGAGGGGATTTGATAATGTTCTTGCATAAGTTCCTCTGAAATGTCCAGAGAAGTACTTAGTAGAAAGATTGCAGCCACCAAAATTAGTTGAAGTAGATTATGGCTACTAGAATGGAATCTAATTTCCTTGTTATCTGCCTTTAATAACCATGTCATTAGCAGATGGCCAAATACCAACTGGATGTTGGAATTGGTGTCATCAGATTTTGTACAACTTTGAAGCAATTAAATCAATGTTATCTAGTCTCTACCAAATGTTTTGACATGTTTTTCATGTGAATGTAGCCATGTGGGCGCACATAAGAAGATCTTTTTTGAATCAAAACAATACCTGAACATTATGTGTAATAGCTTGCTGTTTTAATCAGTATAAAATCAGGACAGAAGATCTGTCATTCCTACATTTGACTTGATTCTGTGCCATCAGGTTGAGAACTTGTAGCAATCACAAGTATAAATCTGCAATCTATTGTTGCTGTAACTGAATCCATCTACTTTGTCATCTTCTGTTTGTCATCTTCACTTTTTTTCCATTATTTCCCATATAATGGAAATCTTCCAAGGGAGCTAGGTCTTTCCATACAACGCTTCCAAAATGTAATAATTTTAACCTGGCCATTTCTATCTCACGTGATAATGGTAGATTGATTTCTTCTGTAATTCATTTGTTTGTTTGTCTGTCTTTCCATGGTATTCTCAGGCGTCTTCTTCAACACCAGTATTCAAAGTTGTTCGTAGTCTTTTTATCTTGCTTCTTCAAAGACCAATTTTCATGTCCGCAGAATTCATAGGGAAAATTATTTTCTTACATAATTTTGATTTTTGTAAGGGCAGATCATTCCAATATCCAGCCTCCTTCAATATGCAGTATATATAACAAATATACATTGAATAAGAAGAGAGTACAGAATGATGGTTCAGTCCTTAGCTGATCTGAAACCAGTTTGTTTTGTTGTCTTCTATCCAAACTGTACTTTCCTGTTCTCCTTTTCTATCCACTGGAATCCTTTAATATACCAGTCAGAGGCTGGAAGCACCTTCTGAGTTTGGAGATCTTTGGAAAAATTGTTCTTGTTTTCAATGGCTGTTTACATTTGCAACGTTTTTACAGATGTTGTAATACTGCTTCTTATCTCTTCTAACAGTTTTCTGAAGTTCTTAGTTAAGTCCTTATTTAGATATTTTTCTTTCTTGGCTTTTTTTTTCTCTTCCTGGCAATTTTCATCATCTTTTGACATTCCGTTTAGTTTCCTCTATTTCTTAGTCTTTGGCAATCTCTTTTCACATTCATCCTTAACATTTTTTTTACTTTATTCCACTGTTTCTCTAATATGTTCTATTGATGAAGTTTAGGATTTTACAGATGTTCCTGATAATTTTCTTTAAAAAAAGTGGGGATGAACTTAACATCATATCAAATGATGATGTTGGAAATTGGTTGGTTTTGTTTTTCTGCTTTAGCTTGACTTGCAAGCAGCAGATGATTAGTTAATGATTTATTCCACAATTAGCTCCTTAAAACTCAGCTCTCCATCTCCTTGAACCAAGAACATAATCCATTTGATTTCTATTTGCTCTCTCTGATGATGTCCATATATAGCGATGCTGTTTGAAGAACATGTTGATAAAGAAATAGTATTCATTGTAGTTCTCTCTTCACAACTTCAAATTTTCTTTTCCTGCATGGTTATCCCCAGAACTAGATGTCTGGAAGGCTTTAATCCAGCCACATATAAATACTATTAGTAATTCAAAAGATGGTTACCTCTTCCTCAATAGCACGCTGAATGCTATCAGTCCTGAGGAATCCATAATCCAGCGCTATGCTGCCAATCACTATAATTTTCTTGGCAAAATACAGGAATGGTTTACTGTTGCACTCTCCCACATAATAGGAACTGAGGCTTTTTCATTATCTCTCACATGATCATCTGCCACCAGCATCTTCCTATATAGTTGCTGCCCAATAAATTTGACTGCTGGGCAGCTGGGATGATCTTCAGGCCTTGTGTGTGATTCTGCTGGGTGTATACACACGGTGTACTGTACTCTTCAGGCCTTCTTTGCTCAACCCACACTTGCCTCAGAGAGGCAGCATAAGAGGACTGAGCAGTGGGAATGTCTATGAACAATGCAGAAATCTCAAGATACTTTGTTCTTGACATTGGATTACGTGAACAATATATTCCTAGAAGTTTAAATTAAACGAAAGATCTCGTGAGCAATACTTAGGCCAAATTTTAATTTTAATTCAAGATGTTCAACTGAATTGAGGGTTGGTTGCGTAAAATCTATAAAACAGTATATACTTTTTTCAAATTATGAATGTCCATAGCAATAAAGACTTCAAACTAGAAGGAATGCTTAAGTGGGTTGGTTTATGTTATTTTATTTTATTTTATTTAGTACATTTGTAAGATATGCTGAAATAGGCTTTCTTTATGGAGTCCAGCTTAATCATAAAACCATTATTCTCTTTGAAACAAACTGCAGCTCCAAAGGCCTGTCGCTCAAAACAATAAGTCCACTTTTTACACAATTTGAACAAGGAACTAATATGACATCAGAAGATGCCCAATCTCAGTTGTTCCAGATGTCTTAGCCAACAACTTCTATTGGCCGTGATAATTAGCCCAAACAACCTGAGGCTGCATTTAGAACATCTGTAGGCATCAGCTGGGGGCAAAGAGGTGGTTGACTGAGTAATGACTGATCCTACCTCCCCCCACTCTCCCTTGTTCTCCCCATGTGTCTTTAGGTTTTAATCTTGATTTTATTTATGTTTTATTTGTACATTTATAGATATATATATTTATGACTGTTAGCCACCCAGAATTACCCTATGGTAAGATGGTAATTATTTAATTAATTAACTAATTAATTAATTGATTGATTAGTTGATTAATTAATTAAATAAATAACACGCAGTGATCAGCCCTATGCCTGTGCAATAGCCCAGAGCTTTTCCTCAATAACAATCTTGAGCTGAACACAACTTTTGTCAAGGAATAAAAAGAGTTTTTGGCATATAATGATTAACTGACCTGATTTTGGTGGGTATCCTGTGTGATTTGCTTCTGTCTAACGCTTGGTGGTACACAAAGCGTCATGAAAAAAGAGTTGCATAAACCATGGTCCAGGGATGAGACAAAAGCAGTGTCATGGAAGAGAGGGTGAAATTGTGCCTGCCAGGTCATCCCATCTACTGGAGCAACACAAAAATCATCAGCCGCGCTATCACCCACCACACTCGTGAGTTCATCAAAGCCTGGCACTCCACAAGTAATTCCATCAACAGACACATCGACCTATGGAACCAGCCTATGAACCCCTCAGAATCCAACTCAACCACAAAGCCAACCAGAGACAGCACCAACCCTCAATCAATCCACTCAACCTCCCCCAGCAGTTCATCTCCCAATGACCTTGATCTGATGTAACCTCCCCATCACAAGATTCTCACTGATGACTCACACCTGACCCATCACAAGACCCTCACTTGACACACTCACATCTGAAACCCTTATAAACAGAAGAACACTGACACTGACATCCCCTAAACTCTGCTGAAGAAGTTACCTAGCCTGGTAATGAAACGTTTGGAAATCAACTCGGAGAACGAACCTTCACCCTCATTCTACACCCAAGTTACAGATATTCATCACTATTCCAACCCATCTATTCTTTGCATAACTAAAACAGAGTTCCTGCCATCAACTAAAGCAGGGAGGAACAATACAGAGGCCCTTCAAGTTCTGTTTAGCTCCAGGTCCCATTAGTTCTAGACAACATGGCCAATAGTGGAGAGTGTTAAGAGTTGCAGAGAAGGATTTCTGGAGAGCATCAAATTGCCTAGCTAGGAAAAACCTTTGTTCAAGAAATTAGACCAGCCAACTAGAGTACATTGAAAAAGACAAACCAATGCTTGTGCTTAGTAAAAGTCCAAGAAGTCAACACAGGCTTTGCTGCCACATATCTCTGTGTTCGCAAGGCGTCTATTCATGATACAATATATCATTGGGATGACAGATTTCATAAGAACATAAAAAGCAATTTTATATACCAACTCAAACCACATGTCTCCATATAACTCAATATTATCTGAAAGTAGCCTGGCTATATCTGATACCCAGTGATGTTTAGTTGCAATATTTGAATGGCGTTTAGTACTTAGCAGTTTTTGTACAGGTAGTCCTCGACTTACAACAGTTCATTTAGTGATCGTTTGAAGTTACAATGGCCCTGTAAAAATTACTTCCGACCAGTTTTCACACTTATGACCATTACAGTATCCCCATGGTCGTGTGTTAGTTACCACCTTTAAAGCGCTCCATGGCATAGGACCTGGCTACCTCTGAGACCGCCTTCTGCCACAGATTCCCTCCCATAGACCGGTACGCTCCCACAGAGTGGGTCTCCTCAGGGTGCCGTCGGCCAAGCAATGTCGGCTGGCGACCCCCAGGGGGAGGGCCTTCTCTGTGGGTGCCCCTGCCCTCTGGAACG
>NW_015386203.1:0-2902 GCF_001527695.2 Protobothrops mucrosquamatus | reverse complement strand
GGCCTAGGGAGGATTTTTAAATTGGGTTTTTTAGAAATTTTAATTATCACAACACTAAAATATTGGTTTTAATTTGGTTTTATTCGGTGGGGTGTGTGGGTCTCTCTTTGTTTTTAATAATGTTGTGAGCCGCCCTGAGTCCTTCGGGAGAAGGGCGGGATACAAATTGGAATAATAAATAAATAAATAAATAAATAAAATTTCCATTTGGATGCTTGACAACTGACTCTCATTTATGAGGGTTGCAGTGTCCCGGGGTCATATGATCCCCTTTTGTGACCTTCTGATAAGCCAAGACAACAGGAAAACCAGATTCACTTAACAACCGTGTTACTAATTTAAGAACTGCAATGATTCACTTAACAAATGTGGCAAGAAAAATCATAAAGTGGGGCAAAACTCACTTAACAAATTTCTTTCTTAACAACATAAATTTTGGGCTCAGTTGTGGTCGTAAGTTGAGGACTACGTGTAGTTGATATGTGACGACATGAACTAGGGGCTTTCAAAGATTCTGCCTTTCATTAATTTGTTCCACTTGAATCTCTGACAAAGAATTTATGTATTTCAAATCAGCATCTTCTGAAATCTTTATAATGCCTTGGTAAAACCACACTTGGAATATTGCATAGTTTTGTTCACCACAATATAAAAAATGATGTTGAGACTCTAGAAAGAGTGCAGAGAAGAGCAACAAAGGTGATCAGGGGACAGGAGGCTAAAACATATAAGGAATGGTTGCAGGAATTGGGTGTGTCTAGTTTAACGAAGAGAGGGACGAGGGGTGACATGAAAGCAGTGTTACAATATCTAAGGGGCTGCCACAAAGAAGAGCTCTGGTTCCCCCCCCCCCCCCGCCCGTCAACCTATTCTCCAAAGCCCCTGAAGGCAGGACAAGAAGCAATGAATGGAAACTAATCAAGGAGAGAAGCAACCTGGAACTAAGGAGAAATTTCCTGACTGTTAGAACAATTAATCAGTGGAATGACGTGCCTTCAGACGTTGTGGATGCTCCTACCCTGGAGGTTTTAAAGAAGAGATTGTCTGAGATGGTATAGTGTTTCCTGCTTAACCAGGGGGTTGGACTAGAAGACCTCCAAGGTCCCTTCCAACTTTTTAATCCTGTTAAACCTCTTTAAAGAAGAGACTAGCTTTAGAAGTGCTATGCCCTAATGGAGTCAGAACTACAAGAACACAGTGTCTTACAGATGTTCTTAAATGGGAAGCTGGTGCTCATCTGACATGCTGAAAATCCTAAAATCTTGCATCTAATGCCCCTAACCTTTTGGGCAACAGTGACCGGTTCCATGGAAAGAGATTTTTCCGCAGACCGGGCAATGGCATGGTTTCATGTGTTGCCTGAATCCCGTGGATGGGGCTTTGCTTGTTTGCACAGCCCAGTTTCTGGCATGCCACAGATTGGTGCCAGTCCACAGACTGGGGGTTTGGGACCCCTGGTCTAGCATATCTGGAGAGAACTATTAGAGAGAGAGATGCTTTAAAAAATTCATCTGTGATTGAGCACTATAAAAGAACAACTCTAGGCACTAAAATATTTCAAAGGCCTTTTCACCGAGATCATTTATTTGCTCAAAGTATTTTTGAAAAAATGGTTATACGATTTAATGTGATAAGAAGTTTTTGTTTTTAAAAAACACTTCTGTGATATTTAGTACTGGAGTTGACAGCTTTCTCAGATTTGAGATTTGATTTGGAGTGATAGCAATGTGGTCAAGCATTGAAATTTGAGGTACAAACTTCAGACTGAAGATGCAAAAAATGGGAATAGTTGCTTTATTTCATCTGTCTTATATTTTTTCTGTTTTCATAACAGTGTCACTGCTGCAAAGTGGAAGGGCCAGAAAGTACTCAAAAACGCATTGTCAAAGAAAAATGTTTAATATTATGAATATAATATATTTATGTCTAGAGTTCTACTCTATCGTTTGAATGCTGGCAGATCCTTCAAGTAGTTATTACAGGTGGTGATGTGTGGGCTTCTGTGATGAAATTTCATTTCAGTACATTTCATTTAATTAGTTATTAGCAAGAGCTTTTCTAATTTTGGATTACACAAATGGTTCATCCCATCAGATATGCTGCCCTAACTATGGTGAAGAAATGGCCTTGTGTGTGATAACCTACAGAGAGTAGGTTAATTGTACTAATAAGATGCAATCTGTGACAGTGGAGTCACAAAATACTGAATTATAAACAGCCAATCACCTATTAGCCTGCTGCATTATATGAATTAAACCTATGAAGATGGTTTATAGGGATATGCAATCTCGCCATAGTTTACCTTGGTGAGGGATACACGAGGCCAGTGTCCTTAGCCCCAGTTGGAAAAATGTGATTCTACTAATTGAAATATTTCATGTTGCCCAGAAACTTTGTTGGCAGTTTCAATACCTGGAGGAGGTTTCTTTATTAGGTAGATATTTCTCTGCTATTAGAAGTAGAAGAACAAGGAATTGCTTCACGAATCAGCTTCAGAAGGGACCATCACATAGATCATTGTAAAAGGGAAACACTCCTTAGGGTTTTACATAGACCTATTAATTTATGGTGCAGTGTGCTACAGAAACCTAAAGATTCAGAGAGAAATCCATAGTCAAATGATTCCCAGTGGTGTTAGGTGAATACAACATATGGATCAAAAGCTGTGAATTCTTTTAAGATAGGATCCTTCGCTTTTACAGCTGACTCCTGAGGCAGCTGGATGCTTATCTAGTATGTTTTTAAAACAGTTTCTGTTTCAGGAGGAACATGCCCAAAATATTGCAATTCTACTTCCCCTACTGTACTGCTGCAACGTGGTTTCTGATCTACACACGGCAGCTGTTCTCACTTGGCTGCTTATTACTTTTGAATAGAGAAATATTTTACAAGAGTTGTCATG